>NC_052105.1:4101312-4132675 GCF_012273895.1 Zerene cesonia | reverse complement strand
TCTTTTTCATATGTTATAAAATTCGTGGTTTAACAAAATATTGCTATGTATTGGAGCATTTTTGTAGATAAATAACACTCAATAACAAAAAAAAGGTAATTAAATAGAAATATTGCATTTAATGATTTTCTTTAATTAATTTGCTACATATATATGAGTAATATTGTTATTGCAATACCGGTTCTTGGTAATAGAATTGATTAAATTTTGTGGAAATATGTAATAAACACAAAAAAAAAACTTGCACTTCACTTAAATATAGGATGTAAGCATAATAATGCATATTAATTATGAATATATTTTTTATTTGACCAGCTCAATTAAAGCAATTATAAAAACATATAAATAAGTATTTTATAATACAATTAATCTATAGAAAGTGTTCTGAATGATCCATTCATCGAGTTGCCATCAGTTTTGGGTTTCATTTTGAGATCAGCTTTCCACAGGTTGTCGTTTAGGAACAGTTTTCTGAAAGTTAAATATAGATAAATGGAACATTTTCGTGTATGGAGGCCATTCATCGGCGCTAATCATTTGTATAAAGAACATTGTTTTTCATATTTTTAAGTAATTAAAAAAATAACTATATTGCATAGGTATTTCATAGAATATAACGAAATAATAAAATTATCGTCATACATCATCATCGTCATAGATTGAATGGATAAGGAAAGTATTGACAGCGGGAATTAAGGAATAGACAGGAAGGGTGAGGCAAAGGATACGTAGCATGCTATGCTACTTTATCTCGCCGGTCTCTGGAGGTTTGGTTCCCTGAAGTGAGCTAACCCTATTCATGCCAAAGCGTGCTTGACTCCCACAGTTTCCATACCTTTGCTCCTTAATTTTCTTGATCCACTCTGCATTTTCTGACTTCATGCTGGGAGCATCACCTCCATATTCTACTGGTAAATATTTCTTATCGATATGTTTGTGTAGACTCTCATAGTCATGGAAAAAGTGGATCTGTAAATAAAATTTTGTTTGTAGTAACAAATAATTCCTTCCGCTTTTAAATTGTTAGAACTATACAAAATTTAAATGGAATCACGTGGCATGCATTAGATATTAAATAAAAAAGAATCATAAAAATCGGTTCACCGAGTAAAAACTATGAACAGACCTCTTGTTCTTTGTTCTGATTTTCTTAATCGCGGGTGTTATTAAGACGAATATAGGAAATTATAAGTTCAGAAAGAAATAAAAAATCATTAAATTGAGTATATACAGATGATACAATTTGAGTCTAGACATTTTTATTATCTCTGGTGTCAAGATTTTTCTTCGATTTTATATAATCATTATCAAACGATAACGATTTGAAAATACAAAAGATGAATGTTTGATTGGATGTTTAGTGTTCTGAAAATAAGCTAGGTTTAGGTTCCATTTCATAACAATAAAGAATTTAGTTGATGTAAACACATCAGATATGTTTTTGTGGCTAATATTAAAATATAACTCGTAAGGCAAATGAAATTGTTATTAATGCGAGTATTTTATAAATTTTATGTTTGTAATAAAATTACAATGGACTGAAACAACGATTTATTACTAACTAATCGTATCGACCTGGAACTAATATATCTATTTACACTCATACAAACCATAATAACTACAATTATATGATTACGTTCACGAAATGATCTAATTAAAATACACGACTAAATTGACAAATTTAAAGCGTATATCTTAACTCACGATTTCACAAATTTCCGAGGGTAGTGCGGGCTTGACGAGAGAGTACAGTTTATCATAATACGATGGTGCATTCACACCGTATACTTTCTTGACTCGTACGGGCATACCTTCCTGTAAAAAAAATCTCATTTTCATCTGGAACCATTCTTCTGAAACTCTTCGAAGCTACTAAACTAGTTCTTAACTTTTTTGCTAAACTTCGAAAAACATAATTTGTTTCGGGATTTGATTAGGCGATCCTAGAGGTGACTGAAATACTCCATAGACTTTGATGATTTGGGGGACGAGGCTTTATAAATTGCTTCTGCAGAAGAAAGTGCTTTTCAAAATTATGTTTATATAATGGATAGATAGTAGATATAGCGCATTGTGCAGTTTAAAATTCAACAGTATTATTCACTATGTTACAAAATAAGCTATTTTGTAAAGTAACTAAATTTTGACTGCAAAAAATTGCCTTCCTGAGACCAGGGTTTGACTTGTTTAACAACGATTTAACGAAATAAAATTTCGACGTTTGCTTGATCAAATCAGCTCTCCCAGTTAAAACGAAAATTATTTAGTTATAAGTAGAACAAAAATGTCTTTTATTTGCGCTTTGGACTAATCGAACCTCAGTATGAAAAAGAAAAATCGTCACAAGTGAATAAGAAACAATCACTGGATACTCACCAAAAGAAATAAAAGAAAATCTCTGAAGAACATGATGTTGGCTTTTGGGATCATTTTTAAGGAGAATGAGGACATATCCAATATGACGATATGGCCTGATGGGAATACATTGTGAAATCTAATCCAATAGTCGGCTTGTATAGTGAGGGTTTTCAGGATATCGTAGAAGGAGAACTTTTCTAACTCTGGGTCATCGTAGTGATGGATCAGTATTTCATTCTCACCGGCTTTGTACGCACACACACGCCTGTAAATTACGGAAAGTTTTTATTTTCCTTGATAAACAAATGTATAAATATTCACAAATAGATTGTATACGGTTTCGGGCAACACTTATGAAAGAAAAAATATACTTTTAAATATGGAAAAATTTGGATTGGCCAGACTTTTGTAAGAACGCCCATCAAATCAAAATATCTGTTACCTGTGGCAAGTTTATTATCATTAATATATTATAGGCTAGTATTATATTATCTGTGATAAAACCTAGTGACTTGCACTTTTTTAATACAGCTTATAATCTTGCTCCTATCCACCAAAATTATACTTGCTCAGTTTAATCTTAATATTAGTAAAGTTGTGCAAAACATATAACTATTCAATCATTAGTAAGCGTTATTCTGTTTCCATATTAATGTCTCGTACAAGCGATAGAAGTGAGCGCATACCATAAAATATTTATTACATATTGTTTCACCTTTAATTGAAAGTTTGACGTATACGAAAGTAAGTATTGACTATTGTTTCCTGCCCAAGTATTACATAACTAGAATTGCATATAGTTTTATTATTTTAGATACGAACAATCATAGCTCTATTATATTAATAAAATACAAGTACGACATTGGGGCCTTCAAGAAAAGAGCGTATATGTCCCTGAAAGGCCGGCAACGCACTTGTAACACCTCTAGTGTTGCAAGTGTTTATGGGCGGTGGTTACCACTTAACATCAGGTGGCCCACCTGCTCCTTTGCTTGCCCTGTCATAAAAAAAAACTTCAATTTCATAAGCATTTTAATACAAGACACAAATAATTTGAAATTCAACCTGAATGTAACAATATTCTCGATTTTACAAATTTTTTATAATCCTCTTAAATTTTTAAACAACCTCTCACTCTTTATTCTTCTCTCTTACCCCTCACTATTTTCAACTATAAAAACTACCTTTACTACGTTTAAATACCTCTTATAATTATTAAATCCTAATAATATGTGATTAATATGTTACCCTAACCATATTGTTATTTTTTTTCCTGTGCTTCATAAGTTTTTTGTTCGATCTTTGAGTGCATATTCCATTCACAATAAAAACAACGTGATTTTGTGTTTCTCAGGAGAAATATCGTAATTACTTAAATTGAACCCAATTTTTCACCTACTTTTACTGTACTTAGGCTTAAATTTTTTTAGTAACCTAACGGCAAAAATGTGTAACATACATAGCTTGTTTTTTTAATTACAAATACGTCAAATAATTTGACAAAAATGTGTTATCATTACCTAGTAGAAGTTATCCGTATAACCAGCTGATAAAGCAATGATGAGGTGAATTAAACTATTATTTTATCCACTTTTTAACTTATTTTACATCAACCTAATTTCAATATAACAATCCTTAGTTTTACGAATTCTTACCATATAGATACCATTGACAAGCAACATACCGATGTCAAATAATTATTATAATATTTGTATAGTATCTGTCTATTTGCTCACGCCGTAATAATATACAATGTACATGTTTGTTTCATTGTAGAAATAGAATTACAACTATACATCGAGATTTTTATTTTTTTACATAGAATATTTTTTTTTATATATATGTTTTTTGCTTTACCGAGAAACCGAACTGGTAAGTCACCTGATGGTGAGCAATTCGCAACTAGGAAGGGTGAAGAAAAGGACATGAGCCCCAACACACTGTACCACACAAAATAGCCTTTGCGTATGCTATTGCTTGACACCGACTTTTTGGGGACCTTCTGTAGAGAGTCCAGTACGAGCTAGACGAATTTGTGGCGAAGCGTTTTTGACACCCACTATTTTTGACAATAATTCAAAAAGATACAAACAAACATATGAATAAATGTTATCATTAACTCACGTTACATTAAAAATATCTTCTATTTCCTTCGAAAACGGATCTCTACCAGAGTATAGTTCAGGCATCTGACTTCGAGTAGAACAAAATCTATCAATGCACTTTTTAGTTTTCTCCAGGCTCCCGTAGCAGCTATGCAAGAATTTCTCTATCATATAATCATCTGTAACATGACAACGAATTTCATGTAGAATGTAGATAATTGGCGCTGTAACAAATTGCTATAGCTGGACCAATTTCGTTTTTCGTCACGAAATGCATTTAAGAAATCGATACATATCTATAATTGCTTACAATTAGAAACAAAACGTTGCAACAACTCCGTATACATTTCACAAATTTGCCAAGCTATCCAATCAATGATTTGTTTCCAGAGATAGCTTTCTACAAACATACCCCAAAAATTATAGCTTTAAGTAAATTCCTACTAACATATACACATTTCACATAACAAATCGTTAACAATTTTCAATTAATCTTAAACATATTTATCAAACAGTATTTACATATGTCTAGCTCAATCAAAGAAAACTATAAGTATTGACGCCAAATAAAAATACGTTTTCAGTTCATTATCTTATCCGGCAAAGTACTCAGGAATCCGACACAAATTATGTACGATCATTATGAAGTCAGTTTAGGTACAATGAAATCCGTTGATCATCGTAATAATGTGTTATTATTGCAAAATATTAATTTCTATTTGTGTATTGTTTACAAAACTCGAGTCTCGAATATAATTTGATACGGAATTCGAATATTAATCGATATCTAACGAATCATCAAAACGCAAGGAGCGGTATTTTGCAAGAATAAATAATTACTAACAGATAGGTAGTTAGTGCAAGTATACTATTTACAAGGACGCATATAAAAATGAACAAGACTCTTTACTACGTTTCACAAGTGTGTGAAATCGTAGATATTATTTGAATAAGTACATCAAACAAATTATGAATACATAAGGATTTTCATCGCTAAGCAATGCAATAATAACTGTGATAAACCTTTTCAAATTTGGGGCAGAGATACCTGGCTTCTAGTTGATCATAGACTATAGCCTATATTATTATAAAAGTTTAAAATGAAAGCACCGTAAAAGAGATAGATTTTAAGTAAAGGTCAAAAGATAACCCAAAAATAATAAGGTAAGTTAATATTGTTATTAATTACCGCATGAACATTCTTAACGAATCCCAAGGATTAAAAGCCGGTAACATTTTTCCTAACGTGTAACGTTTAATCATCATTCAATCGTGACCATTTAATCATTAAGTAATTACACATATGATACATTTATTAACATTACAATATGATCGGGGAAAATTACCTTGGAGTACATATAAATTAGTGAGATAATATAACTGCTAATCATAAACAGTGACATTAGATTTTTATAGGAAACATTTAAAAATGACAATATGTGATTAAAACACACATTTTGACATACAAATGCATGCAGCTTAGTGGGAGATATTTATTCGTTACGATCAAATAGATTTAATTGGGTTTTATAATATAAACAAAGATACAATTATAGTCATAGGTGCCAACTTACTGTGTTTGGTTAGAAGGCTATTTTGTTGCGCCTGATTCGAGCATATACCATTTTATTATTCGTAACTTTTATACTTGATTTTTCTTGATTTTTGAAGAAAACGCTAGGATATGACCCTATTAGTACTGGGTTGTGTGACACATTATTTTATTTTTGGGTCTGCTTCTTATAACAATGCAAAATGTATGCATCATAGTCATTACATACAGTGCTATTGTATAATTATTTTAAAAATTAACTTTATCGTTATATCGATTTACAATCTTGCCATTTCTGTAGCATAAAAAATTACTTAAACAATTTAAATTTTAAAAACAAAGTTATTGCAACTATTCTCGGAAGTCAATTAAAAATGAAATTCTAGTTTGGTACATAATGTAAATAGTTACACACAAGATATATAATATAAAATCCAAAATAAAATCTTACCGAGATCTTTGGGCAGATAAGGCTCCTTAGCCATCCATTCCCTTATGAAAGTCACATCTTTACTTTCAGCAGTCATCTGCATAAAAAAGTTTAAAAAATTGATGGACGTAAAACTCGTAATTATAAAACACAAAATTAAATTAACTGTAGGAGATATTAAATCAATCCTAATTATTATCCACGCCAAACAATTCAACAAATACTTGAACGAGAACGACTTGCGTAGGCGAAAATAAAATTTGCTTACCGTGTCAAGACGCGCGGTGAAACACTGATATAGAAAAGCAAGCAAATATGCTTCGTCCGACCTTTCTGGTTGGTGTAAGGCTGCTGACTGCAGCTAATACTTTGCACAGTGGTCTATTCAACGATACTACATGAGCAAGTACCACTCGTCACCAACTTTACCTTATAATAACTCACTAATCTCAATATATTGACGATATCACAATCAGAATTAGGTACCTTATTTAATACCTACACATTCATTGATTAATTTTCAATTTCAAAACTTTCTGAGAGTTACATCATGCATGTATTTACCAGATAGCATTATCAATAATTTCAGGCAAGAAAATTACAATTATCATTGGCAAACAATAAATAAATTGTTTCATCCGATCATTCAGTAGGTACCTATAGTATTTAGGCGATAATCCAATATCTTTTACATAGAACGTAGCGCGTATAGCAAAACTATCTAGCGATTTTTTTCAGCGAATTTAGCAGAACCCGGAAAAAAATGCAAATTTCCGTTATTTTGGTGTGGTAACATCCTGACAGCATTTATTTTTCGCTAAAACAAAATTTGCAAACGCTTTCAAATATAATACAGTACAATATCGAATATACTCGCGAATGCCACAAATGGAGTATATACTCCACCCCTATTCTTCTTTTTATATTAAAACTAGCTGCACCCGGCAAACGCTGTTCTGCCTTACTCTTATCGTTTAGTGGTATGAAAAATAGATGTTAGCCGATTCTCAGACCTACCCAATATGCTTACCAAATTTCAGAGGAATCGGTCAAACCGTTTCGGAGGAGTCTAACATTGTGACACGAGAATTTTATATATAAGATGTATATTTTACTATAAAAAAATATATCCTCTAATAGTTTCACATTTTAGGCCCATCATAATAAAAAAATTGCACTAAATCGTTTTAGTTTATAAGTAAGTATGCTACGTATTACTCCAAACAAATTATTTTAGATATCCATATGTAGATTTAGCAATTAAAAAAAACAAATATTTTAACAGTTGCGATTAATTGAATGATACGTTTACTGTAAAATTATAGTAATAATACAAAACAAATATGTGTTGAAAATATAATATAAATTTTAAATGTAACTGACCAATTAGTCCAAATTATTGAAAAGCCTTTATATAATAAATTTTTCCTATACACCTTTAAATTTTTACTGCAGTTTTGTAGATTCTAAGCGAGCACATAAGCGTGTATTATACCTATGTACCTATTGGTGAAAAACTGATTTCCTTATAAACGTGAAAAAAATTGCTAAGGATAAAATTATTAATTGGACTTAAATTATGCCCGTTGGTTTTTCTATTCTCGAAGCATTACATCATAGGTACTCCGTAGCGGTATTGGTATGAGATGTGACTAGAATAAATGGTTATAGATCGTTTCATCCGAACACAAGATATCAATTATTAGGAAGAACAAGATATCAATTATTAGGAATAATCGGAGAACTTTTTTATTCCTATCCCTAGTAGGCTTTTTCATTATTTTTTCAATCACGGAAATATGTTATATTTTTAATTCGTAGTAGGTGCTTGCTAGCAGCTAGATATATAATTTTTTTTTGTATGCCTTTGCGATTTATAAAGCAAACAGCACTTGTAGGGGTCGTGCTTCTGTTAATGCGCATAGTGGCTGTGATTTTTAAATGTTTATTGTTTACCATGTGAAAACCACCGAACTCTAAAGTTCTAATATTCTAATATTCCTCTATAAAAATAACAATCGTCGTAATTCATCTTTTGACTGAATTAGCTAAATCTATTTCTATTTTTTTTAATCCAAGTAGTAAGTTTACTATTTATATTATTCTCCTGTGCATTATTACTTCTGTTCATTATCTCTTACGTTAAGTAAAACGAAAGTATACCAATTAGCAGCACAACATTCTCTCTCAAAATGGTGGATAGATAGGTATCTAATCAAGTACCTACTGTCGATCATTAAAAAATTTAACAAGAATAAAATTATAAACAATCTACATTTTAATTATGTATTACCGTTGTATAATGAAATCAAGGAAACAAATGGTCATACATAAATAATACTTAAAACAAAAAACAGCCACACACAACACATTTACACTTGATGTAATATAACGTGATTTCAACGCTTGAAATTTGTTTACATGCGTTTGTTTGTACACTTATACTAAGGTCGCGAATGCTTATAAATTATGAAATAAAACTTTTTTCTTATAGATAACAGTCCTCTTTTTAAAGCACTCGTAGGAATGACGGGTACAAACATAACAATAATATTAAATGAGGCATATTAGTAGAAGGCTAGCGACTTTAGTAATTCTATTTGGGTATTATAGAAGTACAGTAGCAGATTTAATAGATTAGATATTAGATAGATCAAATATCTAGTTCCTATATATATTTAAATCTGGTTTCGGCAAATTCGTCCGGGTTGTAAATTGAGAGATATAAAGATTTTGGAAGCTTTCAAAAATTCAATCTACGAGTATTATCTTAAAGAAAACGATACCTACCTACTGAATGTGGAATGAAGATATGCATGAAACATTGTCTGGAATATGATAAAATACGAATACTAGACCTAACGTAGATATCGTTATATCTATACTTTTCACGGAGTTTATAATTTCTTAGTAAATGTCTTCTAATCTAAAACTTGAGTTTTTGGCCGATTATCTATAAATAAACAAATCCGAACTGGTCACAAATTTTGTTTTTATCGATTATCCGAACTATTTACTCCTACAGTCGACTACAACTTTGATTCGAACATAGGAGAGCTCTCAGATGGTCTAAACCCATCCCTTATGGACACACTGTTTTTAATTTTAGCTTATGTTGTTGTAGACGGTATCGACTCACATTATGAGAGAATAGCTTCATATGCAAAAACGAAATATACTTTAGTTACAATGAAATGTTTTATATTCTGTTTTATTTCTTTCAGTGTTAGATAGCTCATTTATAGGAGAAGGAATATGTACCACGGGCGAAGCTGGGGCGGACCGCTTATGTTTAAATATTTAGCCTAGCCAGCTAATCAACGGTTGGCGCGGTCATAAATTGGATGGGTATGGAGATGTAATAAAAATGGGAAAAAACATGTGGGAATAAGAAATAAATTACTGAAAACTATAATAATATTCAGAAAACGTTAATTCAATAAAAGCTATATAATATTGCTAGTTGCTACCGTTTGGCAAAAAGACGCGGGTTCGAAACCGCCTCGTGATATATTTTTTTTTATTCTTTCAAATTTCACATTTCAATGCTATAAAATTAAAAATTAAATATAATAGTGTTCTTAAATTAATCAGTGTAAATCCTAATATGCCTATTCAAAGCAGAAATAAGGGTAAAAAAACAATACCTACTATTAATTATGTAAATATATTATACAAAACATGTCACACTCTTCAGACAATACTCGTAAGTTGCTTCATATGTACTTCACGTAAGTGAAAAGTAATGTAAGGCTGTGCTAACATTATATCTTAAGGTAGGTCACAGCTCTTATTGAAATTCTGGGTTATGTTACTAAAAGAAGACCTTTAGTTTCCATTCTACATATAATATATAAATAAAATGTCACTGCGAAGTTGTAGAGAAAAAGTAAACACAATTCTTCAATTTAAATGCAAATAAGTATACATTTTGACTGTGTAAGGAAAAAAATAATTTCAAATCTGTGTTGATTGCTCAACGCTAAGGAAGTTCAAAGAAAACAACAAATAGATCGCTAAACTATTTATTATATTACAACAACAATAATTTACAAAAATATAATATAAAATTATAAACATGAGTCTTAACATAACGCCGTATCTAGATTTGATCTAGGTCTTTTTACATCATGGCAAGTACAAAGATTTAATGTATTATTTAATATTTTTTATTATAATTACATTCACAGTTCAACACAGCCTTTATCTTTACTCACACCAAAGCGATATATCGTTCCATATTACAATACAATTGTTATTTATTGTAACATTTACATTATTTTTATATACATATTTTTTATATTTAAACAGCAATTGAATCATGATTATTTATGTTAAGAAATGTTTAATTAAATAATTCAATCCAATTAATTAATGAAAGCCTTAGATACTCTAAGGTTTTAGTTATGCTACCAACGAGCATAAAAATAATACAGATTTCAAAACTATAATACAGTTTACAGTTACACGTCACTAATTTCGTATATTTTGTTTATTATTTTTTCAACTACATAATTATCGTAAGCCTGGATACTCAAACCTTATAGCGGAAACTGAGGTTAATGACTACGTTTAAATTGATAATAAAGCAAAGAACTCGATAGTTTTTTTGATATTTATAATGAATCAGAAATCAAAACTTTTTTCGATAATTTTATTGCTATAGCATTGCAATGCATATATCATTTATAAAATAATTGTAATGTACTATGTGTTTAAAATATATATTATGGTACATAGTATGGTATATATTACACAAATTATTTTTCGATGTTAATATTTTTACAAAATTTGCTAGTTTCTACAGTGAATCAAACCTATGTCGGTAACTCGTGAGTATAAAACCAAAATTACTTTAAAAAAAAAACTGTGATTTCTCTTGTCATATGTTTGTTGGAGAATACATAAATGCAGAACGGAACATAAAAATATCACAGTATATTAAAAGGTACTTTTGAAGATCACGATTTAAGTCGAATGTCGTTTAATTCAATATCAAATTATGCATAATATTTGAGCTAGGAAACGGATTTAAATTGTGATAAACGTGTAATATGTGGTATTATGTCAGTGTAAAAAAACATGTTCTCAATACTTCTCGATATTTTTAGCTACAATTAATCTCTATGGAAACCCTTACAACATTTTCTAGAATTTACTTTATAATTCTACAAAAAAAATATAATAAATAAATAAATAAATATAAAATGATTTCGAGTTGTTTGTTAGGACAAAGCTAGGGTAATCACATTGCCAAAATAATGGTTACAATTAATTTATTAACTTAATTTATAAATGTTATCTAATTATTTTAAATAAATAAATATATAAAATGCAGGTGTAATATCACATTAATTTGGATTTATGTCTGAAAAATAATTTTTATTTAAAGTTATATAATGAAAGTGTGTTTTTGTATGCCAATATGAGACCAATTAAGAAAAAAAAAACATAATTCCTAAATTCAGCTATATTTTAGTTGCAGGTTTCAATAATGAAAATAAATAAAAGCATGGCTGTCACCCTCTTTTAATTTTTTTTTTTTTAATTATGACAACCCTACTTTGGCATCCATCTTAGAAGCAAATAATAAAGGCAAGGATATATACGCTGTTATAGAACTTTAATAATATATAATTCTAATATAATATACATAATTATAATTCATACTTTTAACACTACCTGTAAACCCTGTTTACCTTAGTTCCTGGTGCTAATTTTAATCTCTAAATAATTTTCGCATTAATTTATAGCGAATTTCTAAAGGCAAAATGTAATTATATATTTTAAATCAAAACAGATCTATGCAAATATACCTTTTTTTTTTTAAATCTAATCAATAGCCAGAGACCTGAACGACGGCACTGCTGTGATGTTATTGCTTGATTTATTCTTCTTCTCAGTTGGAATGGCTCTCCACAATGTATCGTCCATTAGCTCTTTCCTACAAAAAAAAATGTATTCATTGAATAAAAGACCTGATATAAAAATGGTTTAAATTAGCCCTCTAAAATGGTAATTCTAGTATTTAATAGTATGGAAATATTTGAAAATACTTTAAATACTAAAGTAAATACTTCATGGAGTTAGGTTTTTCAATCACAAAGTTAGACGTGGAAATTATAGGCAACTTTTATTTATTAAAGCAGCTACTCCTGTTTCTTTATATTGTTTCATGTCTCGTAACTTTAACAACTAAGGAGATATGTTTTTCGAGGCATAAATTTTTACGTCACACTAATATTATAAGCAGCGGTGGCTCAGTGGTGAGAACCTCGGACTTCAAAATCGATAAGTCGGGGTTCGAGACCGAGCGAGCGTGCAGGAAATAAATTGATGTTTCAATTTATCTGCGCATGTGGATAATATTACCACTGCTTAAAACGGTGAAGGAAAACATCGTGATGAAACCGGCATGTCCAAGAATCAAAAGTTCGACGACATGCGACATCTGTCAACCCGCACTTGGCCCGCATGGTGGATTATGGCCTGAACCCTCATAGGAGGCCTGTGTCCCAGCAGTGGGAACATATATGGGCTGATGATGATGATGATGAATATTATAAAACTGAAGAGTTTGTTTGTTTGTTTGAACGCGTTTATCTCGAGCGCTACTGGTCCGATCTGAAATTCTTTGAGTGTTCTTCTTTCAGTCCATTTATTGAGGAAGGCTTAACGCTATAAAATCAGCTACTACTTGGGTAAAACCGTGCAGTACAGCTCGTTTAAAGAATAAAGGCGAAATATTTTTAAAAGCACAAATTCTTACGTCACAACAATTTTCATACTTTATAAGCAAGGTTTGAATAATGGCAAAAATGACTTCCGAGTATTATTCGATCGTGATATAAATGGTTACATAGTTCGTATTCTAAACCATAAATATTATTTAGTAAGATTACAGCTTTAAGAGCAACATACAATAGTACAACGCCGTAATAAAAGCTAAAAACAGTCGCGGTTGCAACAGCTCCATAATGCTGAAAATAACATTAAAATATGTTCCCAAGAACCCCTAAATAGTGTCCCGAGCTGTTAACAACATGGCATATGTAGCTCGGGCTCTTTCCTCCATCGTCTCGCCCCTTGCCCCTATGCGATTGACCGATAATCGTTAAGATCGACTGTATAGACTATTACACCGTGATAAGACTACTCCCCTTCCCCCGAAAGATACAAAGTTTTTTTAATACCTCTTGCTCATAATAATAGCAATGATCTCTTTATTCTGCTCGGCCATCGGCGGGCGAGTGCCCCCGTAGTCCTCGGGCAGGTCCGCTCGGTCGATGTACTTAAATAGAGTTTGCGAATTCGGCGGATGGAAATGTATCTGTAAGAAGAAAATTACATTAGGAACCATCTTCTATTATAGCTATGTATTTTTTTTTGGTTCCGTAGTTCACGTACACGTTCCGTAGTATATATATATATATACATCAATAATATGTATGTCTCAATATATGAACGGACGAATGAATCCTATAACACAGGTTTTAACCTAGCACAGGGATCATTGTTTAAAAAATTAAGCTATAAAACTCTAACTAGCTGTGACCCGCGGTTGAAACCGCGTAAGTCCGTATCCCGTAGGAATATCGGTATAAAAAGTGCCTATGTGTTATTTCAGTTGTCCAGCTATCTACGAAGCAAAATAGTATTATTATTCACCAATAGATGTCAGGAAAAAAAATAACACGAATAAAACACGAATATGACATTTTCTAAAAAAAATTCCTAGCTAGATCGATTTATCGCCCCCGAAACCCCCTGTATACTAAATTTCATGAAAATCGTTGGAGCCGATTCCGAGATTCCAATGTTATATATATATATATATATATATATATATATATATATACAAGAATTGCTCGTTTAAAGGTATAAGATAATGTACCTACATAATTCATGTAACTCAATGTCTGCAGTGCAGCACTTTTTCAGTTTTTTTTTTATTTATTATTCTGTATAGTGAAAGTGTGCGTGCGTCTATGTGAGTACATCATGAGAAAATCATTTATATCAATTTTAGTTTTTAACTATAAAAATAAGGTACGTTTTATATTCATACGAGGATTTAATTACTCACCAACTCAGTAAGTTCTTTTTTCATAAACGGTTTAATGAGTCCAAATATTTTGTCGATCGACGACGGCGCGTTGATCAAATGCACTTGTTTCAGTCTAATCGGCATTGCATCCTGAAATAATCACAAATTGATTTTTAAAAACTATACGAAAACACATAATATCAATTATTACTATTAGTCCTTATTTCAAAAACCCAATAGACACTCTCTTGGTGTATATAGTCAAAAAACTGACTTAAATAATCCGACTACCTCCTACCGGTGTTCAAAAGATTGATTTTGAACAAACTTCATAAAAATATTACTTCATTTCAATATAACATTCAATTGCAGGTGTACCAAAACATACATTTGCATTTTGTTCTTCGATATTTAACAAAGAATTCTATCATTACAAGGAATCACTAATGATCAATCGAAAAACAGCTATTTAACATATAAATAAGTGAAAAAAAAACCAATAACCCGCTCATATTTAATGCAATTTAGGACTTTTATTTTTTTCTCTTTTTTATAGTTTAACTAGAACTGCAACGTGTTTTGCCTCACCTCTTGATATTTCGACAATTTCCTCGCCACGGACATATTGAACTTCGTTAGAAACTTCAGACTGAGATCTTTCACGTCTAGCACGACTACATCTGCATCGGGGAACTCGGAGTTGTGTAGGAAGTACGCGTCCGTGGCGAGGAAAAAGAATCTCGCGTCCTGCACGTAGTCGTAGTACTCTAAGCCCGGGTCGTTCAGTTGCCACATCCAGATGTATTGGTTGTTCGAGGTGTGGATTTGGGCTAGGTTACTGCAATTGTATAATTTATTTATATTATTATATTGTGGTTTTTTTTTCTATGTCATAGTCGGCAATGGAGCTGGTGGGTCGCCTGATGGTAAGCGCTACCACCGCCCATGAATATTTGGAGAGACGTAAGGTCAATTGCAGACCTTACGCCTCTACAAATGGATTTCCGACTTTAATTGCGAAGGGATTAGGAAAGGATTGATGAGAGGAATAAAGGAAAGGACTGGGAAGGATAAGGAAAAGGATATGGGCCTCCGGCTCCCCCACTCACAGTACGAAACACAATAGCATGATATTATTTCACGCCGGTTTTCTGTGGGGGTGTGGTACTTCCTCGGTGCGAGCTGACCCAATTCGTGCCGAAGCGTGCTCGACTCCCAAAAATTATATATATTTTTTTTATATTTTCTGAGTTTTTTTCTTTAATATTAAGTGATTGAATTGTGTATGTATCCTTTTACATTTGAATCGCTTTAATTAACATGTCATTTAAATTATCTTAATCCTACTAATATTATAAATGCGAAGAGTTTGTGAGGATGTGTGCATGTTTGTTATTCTTACACGCAAAAACTACTGAACCGATTGCAATGAGATTTGGTACGTAGATAGCTGGACAACTGGAATAGCATATAGGCAAGGCTTTTTATCCCGATATTCCTACGGGATGCAGACTTACGCGGGTGAATCACGGGGCGCAGCCAGTATATATATATACGAAGGTTTGTATATAACCGACTTCTTTAGGCCCAGGTATGGGACCAGTTTAAACGGTCATATTTAAAAAAAATTGTACTCAATTTCAATAATTTCATGAGTTTATCTTATTATACTGCTTAGGATCGACAGGATCAAATAAAATCCATCCACGCGTTGTTTAAGAGCAAGTGAGACAATTTAGTTGATTTTATCATAATAGCTTGGTTTTAATTTCATTTAACTATATCTTTATTTTGTATATCGTTCTTGTGAAGTAATTATGATTATTATGCTAATTAAGAACCTTTGTTCAAAATTTAATGTATATTTCGTTAAGTTATTACTTAGTAACTACATTACAAAGTCATTATTCTACAGAAATTCTACAACATAACAATATAAAATTCTAGAAATTTTGGAGTAAAAATGCTATAACCAAAATAACCCTATTTTTATTTTCTACGTTTTAACTTACATTTTTTTAAATAATCATTTGTTGTAGTAGACACATTAACTATTCTTTTTAACACTAAAACAAATATCATTACTGATATTTATATCATAATATATCTATCGATTTGATCTTTCCACCTAATTTGATAAAATTTCCTAAACGTTTAATTATATTGTGTATTTCTATAATATTTTACTACTTAAATTAATTACATAGGGTAAAAAATTTCGAACCAAATCTCTTGTCGTTTGAGTTCAATAAAAATAAAGTGACTTACACAATTTTCATAACTTTCTGTATATCGGGTGCCATGGGGTCCCTGTTGTTCAGCAGGTCGGAGACACTCAGCCGAATGTTCAGGAAGGATTCCAGCGCCGCCTTCGCTTTGTCGACGTCGTAATAACAGCTGTGCACGAAACGCAACAGCATTTTATCTTCTGTAATTATTCATTTTCATAGTTATTAAATGCGTAGACATAATAATAATTTAATAATGTATTCTGTATAATAATAAAAAAAAGAAATTATTCATTTTTTCTTCTTTAAAGATTTTTACCCCAAAGTGAAAATATATAACGAGCAGGGACGGGACTGGCTCTCTTAACACAAGTTAAATACCCAGTAAAACACAAATTGTATAATGATAGAGGTGAAATAGATATTAATTTCTTTATTCTTTCCTATGAAATTGGTTAAATGGCTTTCTAGCTTTCTTTACCAATGATTATATCCACAAATAAAAATGTCAAAACACGCATATTAATGGAGATGTATTTTATTATTTAAGTTTAACAAAACATTATATAGTTTTTAATGCAGATTTTTGTTATATGTTATTAAATATGTTTCAAGATCAAATATTGAAATAAAAATTATTGAACTATTAATTAAACTTCCTAATGAATTTGAATCGATGAGGAAACACGTTGAATTAAAAAATAAAATATACTATTTACTAACGGTCAAGGATTTGGTGTTATCATTTTATATCTCATTAGCACAGAATATATTATACTGATCCGACATTTGTTTCCTATTAATTGATGAGTTTAATTTAATTACTACACAACTGAATCGATTAACAGTTTAAAATATATTTACACATATTTTAGACGCTTTCAAAGAGTTTTCTTTTCCTCACTCTACCCAGTACATTCCTTATTTCCTTTCCTTATCCCTTACCCCTTAAAAGAGGGCAACGCATTCGCAGAGGCCTTACGTCTGCGAATGTTCATGGGCAGTGGTGACGGCATATTATCAGGCGAACCATAAATTCAGTTGCCCGCTATGACATAAAAAAAAGATTTCATCAGCTTTATTAATCAATATGTATATGTACAAAATTAAAGTCTTATAAACGAATGTTACACGAGATTTATTCAAACCATTTTTTAAACCCACCGTCGGAATAAATCGCATTTAGAATACGATGAAATCACAACAAAAATATATAATACTCGCGTAAACATAACACAAATAATACTAATATTTTCATTTATTTCTTTATTTATTTATTTATTTATCCAAATCACATGCCGTTACAGGTGATAACCCAATGCGACAGCGACTTACAACGAAAAAAAAACCTTACAACTAAACCTAACTAATTATCTAACTAATAATGCTTATAACATATTATAATATATAGATGTATACACAGGTTTGAGATAAAACTACGTCTCTGTGTTCTTGTAAATATGGCTCAATATACTAGAATCAAGGTTAGATGTTAACCTTAAAGTAAAACTAGTAGAATAATCTGCAAGACTCAGAGATCTCCGACTATTAGAACAATTGTTATAATTGCATTAACAGCCAACCTTCTGATTCACGCCTCATGGTGTGTTAAAGAGATAACACACAATGAGGGCATTCGTACTTTCATCATAATAGGTTTACCCGATGATATCTGATTGAGTTGTAGCAAACAAGACATCACTATTTGTAGTTATAATGTTAATAGGATTTATCATCATCATCATCATCATCAGCCCATACACGTTCCCACTGCTGGGACACAGGCCTCCTATGAGGTTCAGGCCATAATCCACCACGCTGGCCAAGTGCGGGTTGGCAGATATCACATGTCGCCGAACTTTTGATTCTTGGACATGACGGTTTCCTCACAATGTTTTCCTTCACCGTTTTTATATAAGGATAGGATTTATAATCCACAATAAATTATATGCAATAGCCCGATGAAGGTTTGTAATAACATCCAACGAGTTTCAAGGTAGAGTGAGCACAATGCGCGCACGCCTCACCGCAGTGGCAAACTTCCGTTTAGTAATTCTTTGTTTATCAACTGTGCCCTCTTATCATTTCTTTTTAAAATTTTAACCGATTTTGAAAAAGAAAAGGAGGGAGGAGTCGACTGGGGAGGAATCGACTTATCGTAACCTTTTTTTTTTTATTTTGTTACTCTGCAACTCCGTGGTTTTTCAGCCGCTTGGTGTGATTCTTTTAGTGTGTTGGTAGGAAATTGGTCCCATTTAGAATCTGGAGTAGTAACACTCTCCCTTATGGCTTTTTTTGTAGAAAATGATTATTTGAGAGAGGCTATATATAAAAAATTATTATTCATAAGTAATTGATACAATTAAGTGTATCGTTCAACTAAAATACCATATATTCGATGGTTAAGTAAAATAAAAAAAGATACGTACTTATAAATCAAGCATCCGCTAACTGGCTATTCAGCTATTATACGATTCGTATATTAAATAGCTGCAGTAAAATAAAAATAAAAAGAAATAAACATGATTCTTGGTTCTGTATAAGTGTGATGGTATTTTTTTAGAATCGCGAGGGCATGTTGTCATGTAGAAATGTTGATAGCCTTGACTTGTTTCACGGTCGAAATCTAACTTCCTACCTATTTTGCTATTCAATTTAGCATATCGCTGCTTATAGGATTTACATAAAACTAATTTAATAATAGTATTACTATTTGTTCCATACTAAAACAACAACTTTAACAGATATAAATAATATGTAGTTTAGCATCTTTCATAATCCATAACTACAATAAAGTAATATGTTTGTAATTTGGTAAATTACAATTTTGAATTAATTAATAACACTTAATTGAAGTAAATTCTATATAATAATTATTAGATTGACTAACTGTAGGGACCATGTGCTTTAAGCCGTGAATCCTACTAATATTATAAATGCGAAAGTTTGTAAGGATGTGTGTGTACGTTTGTTGCTCTTTCACGCAAAAACTACTGAACCGATTGCAATGAAATTTGGTACGTAGACAGCTGGACAACTGGAATACCATATAGGCAACTTTTTATCACGGTATTCCTACGGGATACGGACTAACGCGGGTGAAACCGAGGGGCGCAGCCAGTAATAAATATATCTATTATAAACTCTCAATAGAATAATCGAAAAGGGTATGTCGTTTATTTAAAATGATTCATAGAATAGTTCCTATAACACTTTGTATTGTAAATCAAGGGTCGATGAAAAAAAATGTGCTATAAATACTTGTTGATATAAGGTAAATAGTATAATTATTGTAGAGAACTCTCGTGCATAATATATATATAGAGAGACTTAAGATTTATTTATATTCTATTCATATAATTACATGATTCATGTTTTGTATATAACAGCCTAGATGGCTTATTCATATTACAGCTTTGTTTGATACATAAAGTCTAAACATAATACATATATTTTTTTTTCAACAATCGTAAATTTTTTTAATGTGTACTTGTGCTTTTTTTACTTTAATTTGTTTATCAGAATATAGCTATTGTTACAAACTTTACTACTTGTGCGAGGTGCTAATTTATTGAATTTATGGTTATTGCTAGGAATGCTTAAAATATTTTTAGTTTGCGTTAAAAATTGTTTATTACCTATATTTTTCGGTAGGTGCGGCTGTTGGTTCAACCAGCTTCTCATGTCATCGACATACTTCGACGTATCTTCCAGTGCTTTGTTCTCCGACATTTTTTATTCTGAAAAAAAAAAAAAACTTTCTCATGATCATCAAGCATTTCCAATCACTTTTTGAATTGTTATAAGCAAGCTGTTGCAATTTCATTGAATAACATTTTTTGTGAACAACAATAAGGGTATTTGCGGTGCTTGTATTCTTCATACTTGTGATCTTATTTTTTGCACAATAAAGAGTATTGATTGATTGATTGATATTCTATTTGACGTATGTCTTTAAGGAAAAATTATCTAACAAAATATAAGGCTTATGTATGAACATGCGAGAGAAAGTGCAATATGTAAATAATAGTAATTCGCTCAAGTTATACTACATGATCAATAGTACTGTATAGTATTATATTATCTGTGGCAATGGTAATTTTTTATATTGAATTGATATACACTGCGCAAATGAACATTGAAAGGATATGGATTTCCCATAACTTGCTATATGTGAAATATGTGACTATTGTTTATTAATAGGAAGCAAAAAATCTATTACCTACGTTATAAAACACACTAAGATCGTAATGATTGTACATCATTTTCACAATAAATTACATTACTGATAGAGCACGTTGATTACAGTGTTTCTCAAGGTTAAGATAAGTGAATTGGCAACGAAAGATTTTCGTAATGAATTGGGCCAGTTCAAACACACTACTGTAGAAAATCATCGTCGTCGAATAGCATAATGCGAATGCTACTGGATTTGGGTTTCCTGGTCTGGGTTGTCCTGTCCTACTTGCGTTAATATGCTTTTTACTGTTTTATTATAATTCTACTCTAAATACTTTTAATGACGGCCCTATTGAGACATATTTGTAAGAGCGGCCTGTTACATGATGATAAAATCAGCATAGACCTAAATCTACATTTAAAATATCACGACTTTCAATTTCAAAAAAAAAAAAAGAAAATGCTACACAATGTTTTTTTTTTAAACCTGACCTTTATTTTTCGAGGTTTCACGATTCATTTTATCTAACTAAATAGCATGTAACAAAGCGTTATCTCTGCCGAATCATAACTGCGGCAACAAAATGTTTGTTGTATTTTCTTTCCTCAATTACACATTCAATACCTGATGATAAATATATTATATATAATAATATAATGCATTTATTGGTTTGTGAAACAGTAACATGTATATAAATAGTCTTTTATGAAACTAAAATTTTTACTAGGAATTTACTTCACAGCATAAAATTGAATAAAATATCACTATTAAAGGAATAATTTTTTTGGAGTGTGACTCCATATTCACCTATTTATCTTTGCTAATTGCTCGATTCTCATACGAAATCTAGTAGGTAATAATTGTATCTCCCATCATCATTTAATATTCTTATGAAATATTCATCAGAAACGATTAGCCACCTACAAATAAAAAAACACTAACAATGCAATCTTATCGAATCGTAGTAGGTAATGGGTTGTAATAACTGATTTCAATATATTACAAAAACTCGTTTCCTAATAAAGTTATGCAATATTACATAAAATTTATCGTTCAATAGTAAACTTTCACGTTCAACATGCAAGTTTTTTTTACATATTAAAAATTAAAAAAATATTTTACATTTTATTCAAAAGATATATAGGCAAATATAATGTACAATGAGGGGTTGGGTCATAACATACTTATCTAATATGCGAAAATTATCATTATTATGTTTTCGAACCTTTTGTTTTTTTTTTATAATAGTGTGTTTAATGTTTAAAAAATAAAGTGATAAATCTAAACTAAATAAGACATATTATACACACACCTACTTCGTATTTGCTAAATAATTTTAATCTTATCTAGTGTTTAACAATGGTTATACAGCGCAGATATCCCTAATTATTATCTTAATAGCTTTGCACCTAGTTCGGTTTTAACGTACCTAAAACCGTTATCAAAACCCATATCTTTAAAACATAAGCATAAAGTTTTTATCGGTTCTGTGTGTAACGTTTTTCGAATTAAACAATGTTTCATTATCATGGAAATTTATATTCTATTATCTGTACATCTATAGGTGCATATAATTAAATAGCAACCTGACCATTTTTGTACATTGAATAATTTTTAAAAAGAGTAAGTAATGCAATATTATACTAGTTGAGCGAAGCCGTGGGTAAAAAGGTAAATATGTGGTTATGGAAATTTTCAGATTGTTTCATTATCTAACAGCAATCTCATAAAAATATCACTCAAATGTACTTTGAAGGTCAGCAATCTTATCTTTTAGTACACACAGAATTCTCACGATGGACAAAGACCTGGGAAAACATAGCGCATAATTTAATAAAAGTTCAAAAATTTTGATATATAATGTAGTCATTATGAAGACGTTCTAAACAACAGACGACCGATAATTCTAACACGTGACCATAATAGAGATAGTTAACTGTCAGATACATTGGTTAGTACGCGTGTACCTACCTACCTACTGTTACTAATGTTACAAAAGTTACACACATGTTATCAAACAATATTGGTTAAAACAATGGCAAAAGTCGTCTTACAGTTGCGAGTTTGCTTATAACGAATTTTTTTTTAAACGATAAATAACATTTATATATACCATACGCTCGTCCCAGCTCCGCCCGGATTACAATATTCCTGTTTTATCCCAAGGGAGTATTTAATCGGGATAAAAAATATCCTGCCACCCATGTCAGCTCATACCCTATCCGTATACCAAGTTATAGCGGCCAAACAACCAAACAAACAAACTTTCACATTTATAATATTAGTGAGTGATGACAAATAGAGGCTCGTACACTATTTACCATGATTTTTATTGAATACTAGCTGCGCCCCGCGGTTTCACCCGCGTATGTCTGTAACCCGTTGGAATATCGGGATACAAAGTGGCCTATACGTGATTCCAGTTGTCCAGCTGTCTACGTATTTCATTGCAATCAGTTCAGTAGTTTTTACGTGAAAGAGCAACAAACACACACATATCCTTACAAATTTTCGCATTTATAATATTCTATATTCTATAAGTAGGATAAAGGTCATGGTGAATAGTGTTAACAAAATTCTTGAAAAGATGAAAGATAACTATGTCAAAATCAAGAGAAATAAATACGCTAAAACCTTAGAACACACGCTGTTTTAAGAACGTCAGTTAAACACAGTATGATACATATTTTGGGCATTCAAATATTTTGAACCGCTTAATCCGGTTTCGAAGACAGGTTTTATGACCACTGCATCAATTACAATGAAAAAATATATACAAACGCTACATTCACTTTATATTTCCAGTAAATGCATGAATTTTGGGTACGACTTAAAATAAATAAAATACATGAACCTTTTGAAATGAGCGAATTCGAATGAAGAACGATTTTAATTGATTAAAATTGCAAATTGTAGAGTTTTGCGTGGGAACAAAGTTTTCTTACTAAGTTGGTAGTCTCTCACAGTTTTAATTATCTATAAAATATAATTGTTGTGGCAGTTAGAGTAGGGCAATATACAACTTGAATTTAACTAGTAATTAATGACAATGTCGCTCTTGTAATATGACCTTATAGTTTTTTCTAACTACTGCTTTTAATAAAGTAGATAACTTGTTTTAATATTCTATATTCATATCTACCCTGTATTTAACCTTAGAAGCATTGTAAGCGTACAATTATAAATTGCAAGTAATTATTAAAAAAAGCATTTAAAATTAAACGTTTTACAAATATTGAGGAACTTTTATTAGATACTGAGACGCAGTAATTTTTAATAGACGAAAAAAATATAAATAAATTTCTCATTACAGATATTGTCACTACACTTATTTCTGCGAATAGAACAGGATAAATCACCAAGAACTATCATAAAAGTGATTCTATTTTTATTCGTATAATAATCCATACAGTTACTTGATACTTGATGTCTTCCTCGTTTTCAATAAATGGTTAAAGGTATATTTAATGGTTGTATGCCAGTACACATAACGAATAACAATTCTGTCATTTCTCGTTTAATAGTATTAAACTCTAATAAGATCCAGCAATTTTTTGGAAAAAATTACTAATCCGATTTATGAAAAAAAAACAGCTTAGATTTATAACAAAATTAACAAATGAAAACAACTCACAGTTAACAGTCGAAGTCCTAAGATCAAAACTGAACACTTAAATAAAATGGTTTTATCTCACACACGTTTGAAGGCCAGCGCGTATTCACGATAACTGGTGGATGACTGGATCACTGGACCTTGCTGACATTGATTGACGTAACAACTCGAATAAAGTGTCGCCTGCGCGGGCGCAGGTCTATAAACGATTCTTGGTGGATCAATTTATCAATACCGTGCCCTAACTAACGTTGTAGCGTGACCGTGGCATTCGCAATTAATAGAGCTTTTCATTAGCATACAGGTGCTAGTTAGTAAGAGAGATTAAATATACGATTTCAATTTGTTTAAATCAATTGTCGCCTATATACGTGTATGACGGCTGAAACTGTTTTTTGAAACTGTTAAG
The DNA here is from genome assembly GCF_012273895.1 of Zerene cesonia. NCBI lineage: Eukaryota > Metazoa > Arthropoda > Insecta > Lepidoptera > Pieridae > Zerene > Zerene cesonia. The sequence continues at coordinate 4,107,753 of NC_052105.1, read as the reverse complement.
GTAGTAAATAAATAAAAAATTAAATACTTTGTACTTCGCTTCGCTGTTTTATGGAAGTCTATACTGAGAATAATATTGTTGTCCTACCTTATTGAACATAGCCTTACTTTTATCTATATTTCTATTTGTTTTGGTACATTTTATAATGTTTTGGTAATAAGGCATTTCGAAGAGAGCTACGTTATTCCTGAGTGACAGTACAGATATTTTTTTAAAGTTATTCATCTTAGCCGAGAGCTGTTAAATTTAGATAAAAATCAATAAAAATTTTTTAACAAACCATGATAATTTGAACTGCTCATTATTCCTCCACTACCGTTTCGGATCTTGCGACGTGGTTTACGTGATTTGACTGAGCTTTCCTTCGAGCGAAGAACCCAGAATTATACGCCTGAAATTAATGTCAGAAAATAATTCATTAGTTCTTCGTTTTTTTGCTATCTTTTTTTTATCTCGTTTCGACCTGGACGAAGCCAATATGCGGTAGATCGTTAGACTCTAATAGTACAGTACATATTGACGACTGTCAATTTATTATTAATGATGATGCCTACCTAGCCGATTTGGGCTTCGGTGACTGCTCTGCAGCCTTGTCTTAACACATGGCTGAAAGAGCTCTCAGGTGCGATGCGGTGCCCTTATGGCCGGACCCCAATCTAATCTTATTGTCTAATTTTAATATTGTAAATCTTTTTGTCCGATTGTCTGTTTGGGTGTCAACCACGTAAAAACCAGTGGGCCGATTTTGACCAATTGTTTTCGCGAACATGTAATTAAATAACGCATCTTTGGTCAATAATAGCTCTTTAAAAATAAAAACTTAGGTTTCGAAACAGGTCTTTTAACGAGAGCTATACTTCCTCGTCAACTATTTATTTTAACAAAGAATTAGTATGTTTTTTACGACTTTAAAAAAGTCTAGTCTCAGAAATTCGTTCTTTGAAAATACATGCAGTATAATTTTTTTTCGTCCACACGAGCGAAGCCACGGGTTGAAAGCCAGTAGCACAAATAATATAGTACAGAATACTATATTAATATTAGTGAAAAAAAATTAAATAAGGTTCCGTATTCCCGTGGTGTAATTCATCTTAGCAGTTGGAATCCCTTACGGCGTTCAGCTGATCAAGTTTATTTTTATGCGGGGTCCAGAATATTACTGGTAATACAGAGGGAGGAAAATGATTTATTTTCAACAAATGACCTGTGATATCGAAGAACGAAAAACTGTCCGTTTTATTTAGTATACGCCTTAGCCGAAATAACCAAAAAAAATAGAAAAATTTATTGAACAAGGTAACCATTACATAAACTATGGACCCCAGACTCCTAATATAGCTTTCGCTGTGATTAGGAGTCTGTGTTTTTCCTATACAGGACATAGAAAGTTTATTAACTGAGTTGTAATAAAATTCTTTCATGTCGACATATACAATTAGATATATATAAGATTCTATAATGTTACAAAAATATCAGTTCTTTCTCAGCGCCTGTATGTTTAAGGTCATAAATCATTGTAACTTAAAATTATTACATTATCATACAAAAACGTATCACTTCGAATTGTGTATGCCTATGCACTTTGAGAAGAAACAAGACAATTAATAGAGATAGTAAAGGTTTAAGAAACGGGAGAAAGCAGTGTCCCTCTTACCTTCGCTTATGAGTTGAAATCCCATATCTGGATACGTTTACTGTCGCTAAATATAAAGTGATGCACAATGTTATTTTGTTATATTTTAATTTTACCGCGCTATGGCGTAGAAGCGCACTCCAAGTAATCGCCAAACGATGATATCATAAGAAAAAAATAATAAGAAAGTCGGTAGTCATTAAGAATAACTCTAGTGGCAAAGAGAAATAAATATCTAAATTTATCAGTAATTGTGGAAAAATTAGAATTTAAAGGTAAAATAACAACTTCATTGATATTTATTCAACTGACACCTTCAACTTGACACATAGATAAAATGTCAAACTCAGTATACTACTTACTCTGTAACCACACAAAAAGTTTTTTATTAGCTGTGGTATAGGTGGATCAAGGTAGGTATTCTCTATTCACTTTGGTATATACATACTACGATAGGAAGAGTACTAGAAACGCCATAAAAGAAGTCCGCAAACGCAGCGCTGTCGGCGCGCCAGCTCATATAGCTATGCTGCATATGCTGCTAAAATTAGCGGAATGTAAACTTCTAAATGAATGTTATATAATTTAGATTTGAATTGTTTATTGCTTAATTGTTTGTAACAATAAATCTTAATTTGTAAACCATGGCGAGCGAAGCGAGTCTTAATACTATCTCACCTGGCACTATTATGGTACACATTACTGAAAACTATAACGCCTATTGGTTTTGCGTTGGTTTGTCGGAATTAGTTTTGCGCTTATTACACTCAACTAAATTTTATTTCTAAATCTTGTGACATCGATATAAAAAAAGAGAAAATATAAGACGTGCCAATGAATGATTTTTTGGTACCTGTGATTACAGAAAAGTCGTATTAAAATTTACAATACAATTCTTTATCATCCCAAATAGAGAGAATATTCCAAGAAAAATATTTTGCTATTTATAAACGTTAAGTATAAGAATTTAAATAGTAAAGTCAATTTTAAGTAACTAAATACGATTACACCTTCCTTAAATACATTCCTACTTAAACTTCTAAATGATTCTGTAAGTCAGAAACCATCTTTGCTTCTACAATTTGGATGCTATTTCCATGAATGCTTTTACAATTTCCTAAATTCAGTAACAACCATAATAACAACTAAATTAATATTATATAAATTCAGCGTAGTGTAAAACGCGTATGAATGCGGCCGCCGTGGACTTCTTTCGTGGCACAGTACTTTAGGTACTTGTTGTTCTTCCCAGCATTAGTCTCGCTATTCGCACAAATATTATGTATATGCGTATGAGAGAAATAAATAAAGGATACCCTAAATAGTAATTTAAAACATTTATTTCAATACAACAACATCAAAAGGAATGACGTAAAAAGAAATATATATTTTTCAATAAATCAATAATATTTATTTAATTATTAAGTCTTGAACGCGTCGCTAACCAGTGATACCTTTGTAAAAAAATAATTAAAGAAAGTGTTATTGTAGATAAACAAAAAAGGAAACATTAACAGAAAATACCCAATGTTAACAGGAATTCTCATTAGATGTACGAAGATTAAGATTCTGCCATAAATCTGTTTAAAAAATTATAAAGTTAATTTTTGTAAAATAAAAAAAAGATGTATTTTAGTTCTAGTAACACTATCTCCACTTGCTACAAGTTTGCGCATGCGCCGAATGGCGATATTTCAGTGAAATAATCTTTGAACTAATATTTTTTAACTATGAAATTTTGTCACTAGATTGTATTTATTTAGGTACATTATTATCAAACTAATTATTTTACTTCTTAAAAATTTACATAGTCAATTCCTCTAATTTTATGTAAAAGTGACTTCAGTGAACCATTGGTGGCCATTACAAAACCTAAACTTTTTATCGGGACAAATGTCCATTTGATGTTTCGGCGACGTTGTGAAGCTAATCAAAAATTGCGTACGGTTCTTTTCAAGTTATTTTCATTGTGTAACGTGTTGTGGTATTCAATGTAACGAAGCCCTCCCGATAAGTCTGTATAAAATTTGTTTTGTACCGACGAAATTTATTTGGGTTGACTTCCAGCATTGAAAAGGTGTTGTCAATTGTTAGGTTTTTCCGCTGTGGTTTACATGTCTACTGTTGATGATTGTGAATAATTGGAAAAAATTCGACACGCGTTTATAAAATCTATCAACCGTCGTGATATAAGTTCTACTAGTTACCACCTACATAGCTTGTTGTTACTCTTCAATGAGCATAACATTGGCACAGCGACCTATAATATTATAGTAAAGCAAAATTAAATTAAATCAAAACCATCGGTTAGGACATTACTCATAAGCGATCGTTAATAGTAGACATTCCCGTTACATTAGACAATTCGCGAGTCGCCGAAACATTTTGCGGTTACAGTGTGACGAAAATGATTTTGAGATAAATTCTACAGTGTAGTGATTATTGTGTTGAGGAGAAAGAAAAAAAAATAGTAATAGTTAAAATATTAAGGCGTGGATTGGTGAAGTGTATGTTATGGCGAGATTGCAGTGCAATAGTTACTAGTCGTGGTGAAATGGACTTCGGCGTGGTGAGGGCCCGTTTGACTGTGGGCACCAGGAGTCAGCTGGCGTGTCGGATATAGACACAGAGCTACTTATATTATGAATAAACGTGACGGCAATAAGGATAAGGAACGTCAGAGTGACGACAAAAGAACTTCCACGTAAGTCCACCCTTTTTATTTGATAGAAATTGATGTATGTATAATGCCATCGCTTGCAGGTAGCTGCTGTTATCACTAGGTAAAGCAGCGATGCATATAGTAGTTCTATTACTTTGCTTTTAAAACTTGCTAATGTACAGTTTGTTTGATAGTGTTTCATCCTGAATTGTAATTTTGCCGTCTTATTTTATTCATTAAATAATCTCAAGAAAGAAATGGGCTACTCTAGTTTAATTTATTTTCCTTCCATCATAATACATTACTCGTTTTATCCTCACATAACAATTTTATCTTTAATTTTTATCAAGTGTAATATGTCTTAAACTAGTAAAGTGTACAATATAGATAAATGATAAATATTCAGCTTTATAGATAATTCACCATAATTTGTCTACAGTGATTTTGTGAACACTATATTAGTTTTTTAACATGGATTTGTTTTATACTTAACTAGGCCAAGAAAGATTTTAATGATTACTTAACATATTTATCACATAAGTGATTTAAAATTTTAATTGTGTTTTTAGATTGAAATATGCAACTTTTGTATAAATTCACAGATTAGGATCTGAATTTGACTTAACATTTATCTTTCTTTATTACATTCTGATAAATTAATTCAAAATTGTAATAAATGTAGCTTATTTAATATTTCAAGTTAAATTATTCTCAACTAGGTAGAGCAGGAAGCAAACTTGTAACTTAATTGCTTTGCTTTTGTGGATTTTGCAGTCAATGAACCTCTGTTAAATTTAAACATTTATAAAAAGTATTGATGATTTTATGTTCATTTTAAAATCAATCCTTTATATCTGTAGCTAATCGTTTTTTTATTACAAAAAAAAAATATGTATAGCTTTAGCATGATACACATTTATATTTTGTGTGTTAAAATTCTAAATAAACTAGCTAAATCTAATTAATATAAGAATATAATAATAACATTATGCAAACTGCACCCATTACAAATGATTTTCATATTGACTAATGCAATATCGAAGAAGTGGATTGACTTGTCAGATTAGTATTCCGTTATTCATTTGTTCAACTACTCATTATTATACATTAAGATCCCATTACTTTTTACACCATTTTTTATTGATATTGAAAAAAGGATTCCACATTACTTTAAAAAAAAAATATTTTTAAATATAGTAAGTTACATTTATCTTCAGAAGAGCCAGTTAAGTTGATTGATTTATGAGTTTATTTACCTTTCCACTTTGCATCAAGACAAAATCCTTCAGTAATCTGTATTAGACATAATTTTCACATCTAGCAACACAGATTGATTCAACCAATAATATTAAACTAGTGAATCACAATATGTAAACATCTTTCTGTCTCTCATACAATATTCTTGATAACACTTCTTAATAAAAACATCACTTGCTTATCTACAATACAACTCAAATTGTGATAAATATAACCTTACTCTAGAACAAAATGATATAACAGTTTGTTTTAATGCAATTGTATAATTTGTGTATTGATTTAATACAAGAAATATGGCCCTTATTGCAAGTGGTATAGCTTTGAAAGAAATTTTGCAAAACATCTAGTTGGTCATGCGATTTTGAGTGGTTTGGTTTTTACAAGTGATTCAATGTAGTGATTTGTTAAGAGGCTAACAAATATGTATTTTATAATTGAGAATAGTGACAGCCTGCCTATTAGCATAAATACTTGTGATGCATAGAAAATTGTAAGTATATTATCTGTGTTGTATAACCTTACAGTTGAATGAGTAAACTAAAATGTTTTATAAATAGCAAATTAGTTAATATTTTTAATAAACTTGAATTACAAAAAAGTTAGGTAAGTTAGGAAGGACCAATAATCAGTTTAGGGATTGATGGATACATAAGTAAACAGATATACTATACATTTGTCTCTTATATAAAAAAAAAGGAAAACTTGATTTATCAAAATACATTTTTGAAATTTTAGACCTTATTGAGCATATCAATGTAGACTTGTAGTGGTTGCATGCGGTGCAACTAAAACTTTCACTTTTAGACTCAATGCCAATAATGGTTGATATGATTCACTGCAGTCAGTGTACACTGAGTTATACTGGAGTGAACATTATTTTGCGATTGTT
>NC_052105.1:4100222-4101212 GCF_012273895.1 Zerene cesonia | reverse complement strand
ATTTCGAATATGATTAAACATTTAACTTTAGAAATACACAAAATGCACTGGTTGTAAATGTCGTTATTATAAGAAAACATAGACGAAGAAAATGTGACACAATATCATTAGCAAAATGGGTCAAATGCTTTGTTTGATCTTTGGAGAGTTCTCTAGGTGCTAGTTATTATAATGAATGAAATAGTAATAATTCTGGCAGCGAAGAGATATTTTTTTGTAAAGGGAATTGAAAGTACTTGTTAATGTTATTATTTATTTTACTATCTGTTATGATTGTAAATAAATTTCATTGAATATTGTTATCAATTGAAATAGTTACTCTATTTTTGTAATTTTATTATTCAACCGTTTATTTTGATTTCACGAATTATGTTGAAATATTAAATGTATAAAATCCATTCTTACAATTATAAAATCCATTCTTGCAAAAAAATGTACCTTTTACTTATTGTTGTTTATTGTATTTGAGTATATAATGAAACAAAAAACTTAAAAGTTAATTTGAGGACTTATAGAGACAAAAATAACTGGCGGTAATTGAAATATATGTTAGAATCCTGTTCCAAACACACATCACCTCAAAACAACCACAAAATCATATTCATAATTCAGGATTATAAATACAAAATACACATTCACCCACGCAGTTAATTACCCGTTACCTATTAAATAGATTTCTATACGTCATTGCGTAACAATTTTCCAAACAATTTATCTTATACACTAGTACACTTGTGTCAAACAAGATCCGAGCCTCCGCTATGTAGAATGTAGTTAATAATATATAATATTGCGTGACCAGCCGTTTTTGTTTAGACCATCGATCGCGTGACTTTACGATATATTCGTTCTGAGCAGCATACAATAACAGGTATCAGGATGGCATCAGGATATGGTATAAATTTTTTTTAGGGGGGTCTTCGTTACTCGCGTCCGTAGGTGGAAACTCTTGTGACCCTACACGTGTCCCCCGGGTAGTGCCAAATGAGT
>NC_052105.1:4064639-4099222 GCF_012273895.1 Zerene cesonia | reverse complement strand
TTTCGAATATGATTAAACATTTAACTTTAGAAATACACAAAATGCACTGGTTGTAAATGTCGTTATTATAAGAAAACATAGACGAAGAAAATGTGACACAATATCATTAGCAAAATGGGTCAAATGCTTTGTTTGATCTTTGGAGAGTTCTCTAGGTGCTAGTTATTATAATGAATGAAATAGTAATTCTGGCAGCGAAGAGATATTTTTTTGTAAAGGGAATTGAAAGTAATTGTTAATGTTATTATTTATTTTACTATCTGTTATGATTGTAAATAAATTTCATTGAATAATGTTATCAATTGAAATAGTTACTCTATTTTTGTAATTTTATTATTCAACCGTTTATTTTGATTTCACGAATTATGTTGAAATATTAAATGTATAAAACCCATTCTTACAATTATAAAATCCATTCTTGCAAAAAAAATATACCTTTTACTTATTGTTGTTTATTGTATTTGAGTATATAATGAAACAAAAAACTTAAAAGTTAATTTAAGGACTTATTGAGACAAAAATAACTGGCGGTAATTGAAATATATGTTAGAATCCTGTTCCAAACACACATCACCTCAAAACAATCACAAAATCATATTCACAATTCAGGATTATAAATACAAAATACACATTCACCCACGCAGTTAATTACCCGTTACCTATTAAATAGATTTCTATACGTCATTGCGTAACAATTTTCCAAACAATTTATCTTATACACTAGTACACTTGTGTCAAACAAGATCCGAGCCTCCGCTATGTAGAATGTAGTTAATAATTGCGTGACCAGCCGTTTTTGTTTAGACCATCGATCGCGTGACTTTACGATATATTCGTTCTGAGCATACAATAACAGGTATCAGGATGGTATCAGGATATGGTATAAATTAAATATTGTACAACTTTATTATAAAATCGGTAATTATATGCGCAATGCCTCGTAGACTACGCGTTTTCGTATTTTACGCGAATGTTGTTCAGTTGTATTATTTGTGTCTCAATTAGAATTGTATCTGGATATTGCAAAACGAGTTTTAAATTTATTTTGAATTTAATATACACAGTATATATTTGATATTAGTAGGGATATATACTGGAATTAAGCTTATTTTCTTTGCATATTGAAAGGGTCCTTGAGCACTTTAAATCTTGAAGTAGTCAATCTACAAAGAGTACTCTATTAGTCCATGCATTGCCTTTCTTTTGATCCCCTGATATGACATGAACCTCAACTTTACTCCGACTTGATTAATGTAGGTCACCTGCATTATTTTTCTTTTATTTTGATAATGGCGGCACAGATGACCTAGTATTTTCACGCCCCTCTACACTTTTAATTATATTTCCTTTTATTTACAATATCATGGTTAACGATGGATTAAAATATCATGGTTACTCTTTACTTTGTTGTATTAGTTAAGTAACATGAACTTTAATAAGAAATGAGTATTTAAAAATTATTGTTCGGAGCAGGCTCATGTTTTCTACGTGTTTAATTAGAGAAACATATAATACATTCCCTTCTTTTTTTTAGGAAAAATACCTAATTTTTTACTTTTAAATGATTTTTCGGCTAATGGATTACGATAAGTTCATATACTGAAATAATTCGAATAGATAGAAGTATACAACGAAAATTCAAAACACATTACGTAAGTACTTAAATATTTAATATATTTGATTCAGAATATGATATGTTTACGGAAACAGGAAAACACAAAGTCTAAATAAATACCCATTACATTTTCGATGTAATGTTAAAAAAGTTAGGACAAGTCTCTTTGTATGTGCGCCTTTAATAACCTCGAAGTATCTAAACATAAAAAAGTAGGTTATGAAATATGATTCCTTAAATCTCGTGCAGGTCACGACGAATGACAATATATTTCCATATTATTATTTAAAATACTTTTTTGCAAACAACCTTGACCTAACGTTTAACGACCCTGACCAGCTGTATTGATTCATTCAGTAGATTCAGCGCTACATTCTAGTTCCGCTCCCAGATATTTCGTGCGCTTTAAAGCTCTTTCCGAGAAATGCGTTATCATTTCACATTGTCAATTCATTTCATCCGAAATGGTGACGATATCTGGCCATTTTCTTGTAGAAGGAATAATAAATATTGAAGATAATTTTGAGTATCCCTACATTGTATATTTTCGTATGAAAAGCAAAAATATATTTGTATGATCAGTTCATTATAACGTGTTACTAACTTTGGGTTCATTGTGAACTCAAATATACGAGTTGTAATTTATTTTCAAAGGAAGTTAAAGCGAATGATTGGCTTGTACTTTTGTTTCCAACGACTTTGAAACTTAACAAAGGGTTTGGAATTTAAAGAAGACTCTGAATGCAAATGAGTATACCCATTTCCTGACAAGTTGGCACGTACGATATGGCTTATTACACAAAAACTGGGACATAACGATTCCCCATTATTCAGGGAGCGAATGGGCAATAACTCATTGAACACCTGTTCCGCTGCAAATAGAAACTTGGGTTGAATTGTTAACTGCGTCTGACTTTTGATGGATTTCGATGACTCGTGTGTTTTAGTTTTTCCGCATTCGAAAAGTGCATTAGGATTAATTGAAGTAGTTATTACAATCATTCCGTAATGTTTGTTCCTATATAATGAGGTGTTAGTTTTGACAAATCAATATCAATATATCTAATTCATTGTTTATTAACATCCATTTAATCCTAAATGGTGTACTGCTATCCAAACTAATCTCACTTTATATTTATCAGGTATTTTGTTTACGCAAACGTTGATTGGTTACGATATTATTAAAAATATATCTTGTTTACAATAAAAACAAAACTAACCAAATCGATTAAAGTCAAATAGAAAACTATTTGATTTCAATCTAAGTCTAAGTAGGTAGTTCTAAACAGCCGTATACTTCGTTTATGACGGTCGTAAATCGTTCCAAAGAGTTTAGACGAACGTTACAAACCGCGGATAGGGTGTTTTATGATGACTGTGTTTTAGAAGAAATATATAAAGCCGACAATTTAGCCCATTCACGTTTAAAAATAAACATGTAAATATGTGTTGAATGGAATCCCACGAGTGCGTGTCGCGCCGCGATTCCGACTCGCTTAATACAGGCAAAAAAAATTCTTACATATTAAAGAAATTTTGAATATTTTTTTTGTAGATTTTGGTGGCGGTAATACAATGAATATCGTGATTGATTTTGAATAATTTTGTATAAAAATATGAAGCATTTTCAACGTTATTGTAAGGATCGTAATACAATTTTATTCTCAATACTTTTTCTGTCACGGTAAATTTTTCCCCTAGGCGCAATAACTTTATATTCCATTTAAGTAAAATCTATTATTATTTAACGATAATAACAATTATTGTTATTATTTCCTCCATAAGGAAATTGTCTTTTTCATTATTTCCAGGTTAATTCAAATTGACTAACTAATAAAACTAGAGTAAAATATCAAAGTTGACACATTAAAATAGTCGTATGTAAACATGACCTATATGCAAGCGCATTTGAGCTAATGCCAACTATGAAAATCTGTTTAATTTAATACTACGTCTTAACCAAAAGTTTTAGTTTGTATTTTCTATGCGAAGAGTTATGCAAATAATTTAGTGACTATCACAGAAAAAAAGTGATATGCTAGACCTTTGAATAGTACAGTCTTAAAAAACTAGGTCCATCGCGAGACACGTTCTACAATAAAAGGATTTGGTCTAGTTCTTAATTGAAATGCTATGGTTAAGTACATATGGTTGTAGTTTAGGAAAAGCTATACTGTCCTAGGTTGTAGCAAAGACCAAATGGACTTCTACATTTACAAAATATTGAAGACTATGAGTCACATAAAAATGGAATAGATAATAAGAAACGAGCCGCTCAACGCTTCACTTTTTGCTTTCTGTAAATATTACGTATAATAGCTGCATTATCTTACAGACGCAGCTACTGACTGTCTTAGATAATTATAAAAGATTTTATTGTTAACGAAAAACATGTTGTTTGATTAACTAATTTATTGCACTATTGTATTCCAATATTAACGTTTCCCACATTAGTACATAATAGAGGTTTAGAATATACCTACCTACTGAAATTAAATACGTGATTATTTAGAAGATTTATGATCAAAAAGCGCTATAAAGATGTGTATAATTAAATATAATAAGAAAATATACAATCGAAATATCTGGGCTTTTTCTAAGTTTATTGATGTTTTACATAATTAAAAAAGGCTTTCTTTGAAGGGGTACTATGGCAACTTAACAGCCAAAAACAAAGTACGTAACTCAAAACTTGAACGTCTATCTCCCCTCATCTCTAATATTTTTATATTCAGCTTCATTTTACAAGATATACAAAGTTTTAGTGGTCGTATTGGAATCGGAATAAACTTTTATTGGATAGCATCCGCTATTGGCAGGAATATTTCGATGCAAACCAATAATCTGGCTATTGGCAAAGTTTTATTGTTTAGGCGAAATTATGCGATGAATAATTTCGTGCAGTATTGTTTAATATCACAGCAGAGACTGCTTTGTTGTCAAGTATGTTGTAGTGAATCTGTTAATCAGAAATATATATAAAATTATAGTAGTGTCTTGTAACTTCATTTCTTTGTGCCTATATGAAGTATACCGCCCACTACCTACTGTTTCTTTTTTAATTGGGCAACACTAGTCGTATTTCTAAGTAATAATAAGACTCAAAAAGTGATTCCACCCACACACAATGGGAAAAAATTATATCGGCCCTATTTTGCATAGATAGTAAACACCCAATTTAGTCGAAATTGGGTGCAGGTGTACCAGGCTCGCATAAACCGTCGCTGATGAACGGGTCAACGTGACATCTGATCGCATCGTGATTGTAATCGGGGCATTCACGTTCGGATGCGGAGCACGCTTCCATCTCGCGCCTGGTCACAATGGACCGAATTCTAGGGCTGTACTTTGTACTTCATTATAAGATGAGTCGATATATTTTGAAATCTTTTGTCTGTATTATTATGATTTCAATAAAACTGACTTATTATATTCATACGCCCAATTTGCTATTGCTTTAGAATCTGACAAAGAGTTAAAAAAATACAAATAAATTATAACAATAAGAACCACACCCTATAAGACATATGGGATATATGAAACTACTAGATACTACGTGCTCTTTACTAGTACAACACTGTCTGTATTTTCTTCATTGCAAAACAAACCATTGAACCGAATTGAAATTTGATTTGACGAAGATAATTTGAGACCATAGATAGAACATAATTTTTTATCCTGAAAATCCCACGGGAAAAGGATGCGTGTAAAACATCGGGGCTGTGCTGACTTTGCTTTTGATTAGGCGGACGAAGCCGCGGGCGGAAAGTTTACTTTCTAATAAATATACGTTCTTTCTTACTTAATGTCATACTTCGCGTCCATTAAGCAGTAGGTCAATGGTTTTCTTTAAACTTTATCGGAATTCTTTTAAAACGAATGTTCGTTCAGTGCAGTTTATTCTTGCTTTGTGTTGAAACTGAAAAGATTTTTCTCGAGTAATAGTCAATTTATTCGATAGTACATCGTTTGTCTTCCATATCTTTTATATTTCAAGCTTTTAAGAAGCTTCGCTGACCACCACCAATTAGATTTTATACATATACCTAGTCGAATAACTAATTATTAACAAACATATCACATGTGATACGTAAGATAATTCAAAGTTCGCAAATTATAGTCGAGTGATGTCCGTTTATTGCGTCTCATTTTAAAATACCGAAAAGAGTGAATCAAAAATGGTTTTATCTGTTATCCGCGGCAAGTTGTACGTGCTCTATGAGCGATATCGAAACGTTTTCAAGTCCCGTATTTACATTTAAAGTTTGTGGAGCATTCGCTTGTATTGGAAAACTGCAAACATAACGTGAATCAAAAAGACTAGTTCGATCACCAGATGGATAAATAAACTAGTATAAATATTGGTCAGTCTTGTTATTTTTAAAAAATCCCAGTAGAAATGTAGAAATATACCGCAAGATTTTAAAAACCGTTATAGCATGTGATTTGCGACATTAAAGTCTATCGAAAAATTGTGAAAAATTTTACCTACATTTAGTTGCTATTAAACACAATATGCTTCGTAGTACAATAATACGAATATGGTTATTATGTATTATGCAGAAAATGTTTGTCTCCCAAATGCTGGTGGGGTGCAGGTTGCATGACTTCGACTCATGAGAGCTCCGCTTCCGGCTCATATTTCTGCATGGTTTTTAAATACACCGAACCTAATCTAATCCAATCAAATTCCACGCTTATTCCACAACTTAACAGTTGAAAATTGACATAAAAGTTGTCAAAAATGACAAGATTGAACGCAATTTGTCGAGATTTTTATCTAGCGGCGTTTATATTGTTAAGGTGATATAGACATACAAACATGAATTCAGAACATTTGCATGTTTTTACGTTCCATTGTTTTTCAATTTGATTCACGGCACATGTTAAAGGTGAAGTTGTATTGCCCTTCGGGGAGTGAAATTATATACATCATACTGCTTGTACTTTTTTGTGTGGTTATAATCAGCACCTTAGTGTTTCTTCATTGGGTCGCGGACGTATACTAACCGGCTCCCGTGACCCCTTCGCTAAAGCGGCTCGCCGGTGGGGTTTTAGTCGGTAGGAATCTAAATAACTCACAGCTCCTATCCCCGAGGCCGTGGGTATGTAAGATTTCCCCACTAAAAAAAGCTGTATTACAAAACTACAACAACATATAAAAACTACTTAATCTATACACTTTGAGCGTTATTTTATTTGTACGTAAATTCGATCCTATATTAATATAATATGTTTAGTATTTGTTTTTCAAAGAAATAATAAACCGATAATAGATCAATTTTCCATTTCCAGCGAACAATGTACCAATTAGTTTAATAGCACACGTGTATGCGAACAGTATATAATTGACATGAAGTTTTTGACTAGATTAATTGTAGTTCAGTTTCGGTAAATAAACCTGCTATAAATGGATACCGGGAATTAAATAAGTACATTTATTACCTTAAATCCATGCTAACAACTCTGACCGAGCGTATAAATACTTGATAGATATGCAGGTAATTTTTATAGATTAAAAGCGACTAAAGCGTTATGATTTTCCAATTAATATGTAAATCTATTTCATTTCACTTTGTACCTGTGTGACTCGATGAAATAATTGATTGCTTTAACATACATTTTGGGCAGCATGTCAAAAACATTTACATGTATTTCCGATCATTCGGTTTGATTGCGGTTGACTTAAAATTTATCTGTTAAAATTGCAATTAGCTGTCCGCCCGGCTTCGCCCGTGGTATATATAGCATATAGCAATCAGCAATCACGTATATATTCAAATGAGAAAAATTTGAATCGGTCCAGTAGATCCTGAGATAAGCGCGATCAAACAAACAAATAAGCAAGCCCATCACCCTTTTTATTAGAGTATATTATTAGTATAGACAACACCTATCACATGTTGATCTTTATAACGACTATAAATGTTCCGTGTGTTATAGCGTTTCGCTTTCAAATTAATTAAATAAAATAATTTAGTTTAGAGTTTATATGCGAAAGAAAAATGTATTCAACTCGCTTAAAGACTTGAATGTTTATGAAACACGTGATAGTATTAAAATCTCTAAACGGTCGTGTGAGACGATTATTGCCGTTCTAAAAAGCACGAGCTTTTCGTTTTTTCTTATAGCGCTCTGTTGCTCTGGAAAATTGTAGATTTTAGAACTAAATAACCCTTTGCTATTCGTGTTACGTTCCTTAAAATTGTATACGCTATTATGATACGATAGTTTAGAGATAACCTCATGGAGATGAAATACTATACCAACCACTATTTAAGAACACGACTTTGATATGTAATTACATTTTTTAAATAAAAAAATGAGTCGCTTATTGTTATGTTAACTTCTTATCGCAATGCATTTGCCTACATACGTGTAGCACGCGAGGGTTAGTCAATTAAAGAGGGTTTCATACTACGAATCCAATTCGTTCACGATTATATTTTTAACCTTGTGGCTTTATGCACTCCACTGTTAACATAGCACTATGTTGAATGCAATGAACAGTTTCAGTAAGCATTTATTATTTTTATTGAATATAAATTATTTGATAAAATTTTTCTCATAATTTCAATATAGTGTGTGCTAAGGCTCTCTCTCAGTGGAAGCTACATACTGAACGTATATTCTATTTTTGCTGTGTAAAGCTTCAAAGTTGAAATATAGCCAAGCGATAAATCTCGCTTGCTTGAGCAAATCGTTCTATATCCCGGATATCGATGTATTGCTGGTTTATACGCTAAGTTCGTTCTTCGATCCTATCAACTAATATTGAAATATTGAGGATGCAGGAAACGCTTTTATTTTGCTTTGCTTGCTAAAACCAATACATGAAGTTGCAATACGAAGTGAAAAGTGTACCGTTCTAAATATGCAAATATAATGAAGTATCTATTTTTATAGCCATTGTTGATACTAAAGTGTCTTGTGAGATCTCTCATCGGCTCGTTAGACAGAATGCGTGTAATCGGACTGTGAGAATGAGGGGGTAGAGAGTGTAACTGTATCACATATGCACGATAGTCTTCGGCGACGGCTAGTCTTCGTGACCGAAATTCGGCCAGGTGGCCATTTGATATCGGTAGTAACGTTGTTGATTTTTAATGTAAAATTAAAAGTGTTTAAAACATTACGATTTCACTGGAAAACTCGTAGATAGATCTAGACGAAGGTTTGTTATATCACCCGCTATTGTTATAAATCCTATAACGCTTATTACCTACAATAGACTAAGTAATTAAAACTTGTTTGAAAATAATAGTTTCCAAATTCCATCCCCGTAATTTGGAAGTGTATCACGTTCCATAAAGTCATGATATTGTGCACTTGACAGTTGCGGAGAACTGGTCCTCGGGCTCGGAAACTTTTTGGCGATCTCACTGGGTCTTCTGTTAATTCATTACTCCAATTAGAGCGCTGAAACACGCGCATTTAATATTTCAGAGAGATTAAACAAGCAGACAGCTTGCTTTTAATGTTTTAAGAAAAGCTAATGCTGTAGGTACGTAAATTATTTAAATAATTCTGGCTCTGATATTTAAGTAAGTCATTCGTTGGTCGAGCTTTCGTCAAATAGTTTAAAATTATATTATAATTAAACTTATAGCTTCACATATTTTTTACTAGTTAGCTACTATATTTCAGATTTGTTTTCATATTAATGTAAGGTGCGTCGACCATGCAAGGCCTTCATTCGAAGGTCTATTTTTTGGTATATACCAGTTGACAGTTACAAGGTATATCTAAAAATCTGAACCACTTTATGAACACTATTGTTATAAATAGGAATCGTTGAAGTTGAAACAATATTTTCTATTTATGACATACTAGCACCCATTAAATTCGAAGTACTTTAATAGATGTAATTATACATATAAACCTTCCACTTGAATTACTCTATTTATAAATATAAAAAAAAACCCATCAAAATCGTATCGTTAATCGTTGCGTAGCTTTAAAGGTTTAAGCATATATAGGGACAGAGGAAGTGACTTTATTTTATACTATGTAGTTTTTATTTTTTAAACCTTAAAAGTTATTAAAACTTTAAAGTTATTAAAACTTTAAAACTCTCAGAATTGTTTTAACTTCGCAAGGACTTTTTGAGGAAGCCATTTTGAATTAAAAAAAAAAAACAGTTCTTTAATCTCATTACAAAACCCATTACTAAATTTTATTTATATCCATATAATACTCATAAATATCATTTTTAAATAATTCCCATAAATAAATTTATGTTTATACGATGCTGTTCAAATAATTATCGTTTAGTTATTTTGTTCAGTTGAGCATTAATTAATGTGTTGCTTTAACGAGAGAGCTCATTATGTCGGATATATTATTTGTTACAAATCTATTTTTGACTTATTTATTATAAGTTAACCTTAGTTGACATTATTTGAATCATGTACCTATCTTGCAGGGCCTTTTGTTGAGGCCTAAATCAAACTTTAATAATTAGATATATTGATAAAAGCCAGAGGCTAAAAATGTTCATGTGTTACATAAATAAATAAAAATATATCTCTTCATCTATCCAAGAAATAAATATCTTTACAAATAATTTATGTAAAATATTCATAATTATTTATAACAAAAACAAAACTGCCTTCAATTTGTCACAACTAGACTTTATTCAAATACAAAAATAATCATCAAAATAGGTTCATCCAGTCGACATTACTAAGTAAAGTAACAAACACAAAAAATATAATCAATTGAAAACTTTAATATTTTTGGCACACAGCCTGGGTATTTACCAACAATATTTTGTTTATATTGAAAAAGGATTTAAAGACAATAATTTAAAATATAACATTCTCAATCCTAACAAGAATAATTTCTATGTAAACAGATACGTGTGACACAAAGCGGTCCATGTGAAAAATATAAAAAAATAAATGCAAATCAACTAATATGTCCGAGGTAAGCAATTATTTAAATTACTCACACGTTATACTAGCGGTCAATAACCTGATTAATATGTAGATATTATTTTTGTGTCCGACCGCCTCCTCAGTACAGTGGTTATCACGTGAGCTTAGAACCGAGGGTTCGAACTCTCCTGAGTTCGATTCCCGGTGGGGACGCAAAAAAAAAATGTCTCGGTCTGGCAGGACACAGAAAGTTGATCACCTACTTGTCCATTAAGAAAATCGATCAGTGAAACAGATATATATCATCTGCCCCATACCCCAGTATTTTTATTTTTGTATCTCCAGTTACGTGTCACTTATCAGATGCCAACATTACACTGATTATTTGATTTTATTGATAACTTCACGAGAGCGTTTGCATATTAAGCCCAGTATGTAAAACTTCATTAAAATTTTTTTTATATCTATAACTATCATATTGTGATATCATATATATAGGAAGTCCATGATTATCACGCTGTAATGTGAATTTTATATTGAAAATCATATTTCATTCTGTCTATGGAGTTTAATAGAGTTATATAGGTTATTAAATTGTTAGAATTAATATTTTATTGAGATACAAGAGTGGCTTCTTTTATTTAGGTCGACGGCAGCGTATTTCATAGAAGAATAAAATTAAAACCTTTACTTATAATTAAGAATATATACTATTATGTTTATTTTAAATACGTCACAAATAGAAACTCAAAGGTATCGTGGCCAAACTTCAAACACTTTCATATATTTTATGGAATGGCCATTTTTGTTGTATTTCAGCAAATCTCATTCGTTTGGAATGTGAACGGATGCAAACATTTAAATATAGATACTTCAAATAGTTCTCAAACTAGCGGAATAATGTGGATGTGATCCAGTTATTTTGATAGGATCGAAATGGTTTAGCTTGTTTTATTTGGCACGACCTAAGTCGAAATGCAGTTTTACATAACGTGAAATGTGATCCAAGAAAATAACATTGTTTAAAAATACATTCGTGCTGAACCTGGAAATAACAGCAGTTTTATTTTCTATGCTTTAATATGAGCATATATAGTATTAAGTATAAATATAATTTCCATTTAATGAAGTAATTCAATCATAATCATGTCTCCTTCGTTTGGTTGTATACAAAGTATATGTATATATATATATATATATATATATAGTTTATATGCAAAGTTGTCGCTTTCCGCTAGAAAGCTCGCGTACTATGTCATTATGTAGTATCTCTATAAACTAACGGTTATTGTCAAGGTAACCGCAGTGGGCGCTGTATTAATAGACCAACGTTTGCGGTTGAGAAATCCTTATACGTGTGGATAGCTAAAGTTTGGGGGACTTCTCGTGTTTAGCGGAGTATTGTAACTAGGACGATCTTGACGTGCGTCTTGTGCGATGGCGTGGAATAGTTTCAGGTAGTGTTTGGAGTATTTTATGTTGAGAGCATTTTCAAGTAACGGTTTTATATTTTATTTGGTCCAGTTATTGCGGTCGCATTAACACCACAATATGATTTGCCATTTCTATGGATTTGTCAACATAAGCGTCTGTTAATACGAGCTTGATGACGCATTGCATCAAGAAATACGTCCGCTTCGTATATATAGTCTAGTTAGCAGTCATGGAATAATCATATTGTAAATGTTCTTCTATATAAACATTCTATACGTATTATATATTGTATATATATTCTATATAGTTCTTGTCGTGTAAGTCTAGATTACATAAAGATAAAGTATAGTTTGATGAATTTATCGTCGTCTGCTAGTTAAGCCGGGTCAACGACACAAAACTATCTCGCAAATTACTAGCGGTAAGTCACAATTTATTTTATCGAACGGATGCGAGGACAATATCCGGCACTTTATTGTTGTCGTCTCTTGTGTTTATCTCAGTAATTGCATATTAATGATTTTAAATAATTAGGTAAATATATTCCCTGCTTTAGTTATCGGTAAGTGTACTAAAAAATTCGAATCAACTAAAATCTTTTGAGCAATTCACTTGTAGGTATGCTAATGATTATGTAAATGAATATATGGGTCGGTATGTAAAATATATTTTTAATTGAATTTGCACTTGACCGAAATTCCATCCGATTTTAATTGGGGTTGAATTCTAAAGTGGAGCACGCTTGAAGAATGAATGTTGGAAATAGCCCATGTCCGTCAGACCATTGTTGAAAACAGTTCTAATATCTTACTTTTTATCCCGGGTACGTTTTACACCTTGAAGTCATTGAATGAAGTATTATATATTGTAAATATTGATATTGTTACAATCCGCCATTCATTTACTCATCCCGTTAGTTAAATATTTTCTCTTAAAAATTTAAAAGAGTTACGAATCAATTGATTTCAGTATGTTAAAATATTTTCAGCAGATTTTTAATTCAATTTATTATTTAATATTTCCGCGACGCGACATGCAACGGGAAGGCTGTCCGTGACTTGTTTAATTGGAAAGCTTAAACGATAAAAAATTCATTATAACAAACCCTTTTGAATTTTTCCAGTAAACAAATAAAATCACAGATATATTTTATACATATGCTCAAAAAATGGGTAGTGCTTTGTGCCCTTCTGACGCAGTTGTATAAAATTATGAGTAATGCACATGTACAAAATGCATTGACATTTTTTGTTTGTACCTATAAATGTATGTATATAATACAGTTTATCAAACTTCGCTTCGAACGTTAAACTCCATCAAAATATTACGTTTTAGATCTTCAATTACGCAGAATTCGTGATGGAACTTTTTTCCCATTAAATATGCAAACTTTGATGGATTGTGTCCTGAGAGCCACCTAAAAGCAATTTATTGGAATTGAGATAAGTCAATATTGTTTTATATTATGATGCGTCACTTTTTATTCCTATATTTTATTATTTAATCTAAATAAAACGTTGTTTTGTGTGCTGTAAATCGTTATGTGCAATAGTGGCTATATTGTTTTTTTACCGTCATCTAAAATGGAGGAGGTTCTCATTTCGACTTTATTTTTTTTATATTTGTTACATCAACTTTTTACTACATGAACCGATGTTGATGCTTTTCTAATTTGAAAATAGCTTAAATAATTTGAATCAGCCCTCTTTGTCGTGCCAGACCGAAACATATTTGTATTAGTCTCAACAGGGAATCGAACCCAGCACCCCTCGGTCCTACGTTAACCACTGTACCAAAGATGCTTCCTTGCCGTGTGGTTCTATTTAAAAAATTATTTAAAATTTGGTCCAATTGTAGCAATGTTGAAGGTAGATAAAAATTGTTGAAAATAATTATTGTCTATACATAACATAAATTTTAATTATTTGATCATTTATTATGTTTGCTTCGGGTCATTAGGACGTAAACTTTAAAAGGGAGCCTGCTATTTGTATAACATAAGTATAGTGTTTTGCATTGCTTCGTAATGTATCATTTACCAAATTCTAATACAATTCATATCTATTGTC
Source organism: Zerene cesonia (assembly GCF_012273895.1). NCBI lineage: Eukaryota > Metazoa > Arthropoda > Insecta > Lepidoptera > Pieridae > Zerene > Zerene cesonia. Next base: position 4,085,225 of record NC_052105.1, on the reverse strand, counting down.
GTATATCATATAAAGAAACTCGCTGATACAATTTACTTCCCCAACATTGGAGTTATCTTTCTTTTGTACAATATAACAAATATATTCGTATTATCTCTTTTATTTTATTCTTATATAAGCTTACCTTCTGGCAAACTCAGAAGAAACACTCAATTTTTACAACTAGCATGTTGTTTTGTATTCCGCCATAATATAATCATTCCTTTGTGACGTAATTGAGCAAGTCCTATATTTATTTATGGATAAAACATAATAAACAACAGTAGCTATATAAATTGTTATTATATATTGTATATAAACATAATTTTATGAATAGGTACATACAAAACAATTTGATTTTGAGACCATCGTTTTCGTGGTAAAATGAAAGCTTGTTAACATCATAACAGTTACATAAATAGAATAAGTAAATTAATGTTATTTAAAGGTTTATTGAAACATACTGATTAAATCATCGTTGTTAGTATATAGCTTTCATGAATACATGATCTAAAAGAAGATAAAGAATTATATCCAAAGCTTCTATACGTTTATAAAGTTCACCAGTACCCTCCGATGTTTTATCGGGTAGTGTCCTTCCTTACAACTGTTATATATGTATTACCACCTAATCTTCATTTCGCGTAAGAACTGCGACGCAAATTCCTTTTTCACAGCCCTATTGAGTGCTGGCGGTGTAATTTATTTGGATTTGCGAGTAATTCGTTTACCCTTATCAAGAAGTTGGCTAAGTTTGGTACTTTAATATAGTTTTTTGTCATTATGTGCATCTTGTGAAAGCAATAAGGTAAAATATAAGGAGAGTAAAGAAAGTTTTTTTTTGAATACCATTCGGACATCGTGAATATTTATGGTATTGAATGCAAAATTAAATCCTATAAAGATCTTGTGATTTACATTCTTATTTATTTATTTAATCCCGCCGTATCTCGCTCGATGTTTTAGCATATATATTTTAATGTTCGTTTGTGCATATATAAATAAATCTGAAATTATAATCAGTATAAATCATCGCGCATACAAAATGGACAATAACGTTGCAACATATTTTTATAAAGGCAATTCAATTGTTGCAGTAAAAATAAAGTGTAGCCCCGGTGACAATAACGAGCGATAATTACACGTGTAGCATCGCACCGGAGACCTCAATTTTAATAAATTAAACTCGCTCTAATTATTTCAATGCAACCGTTGTTTAATATAAATTGCTAACAATTCCACTCCGTCAACACGCGGGCGGTATACGTTTTATACAGTGTTTATAATGCGAACACACAAACACGATGACTGTCAGCGTATGACGCCGGCTTTTTTGCGCATTCCTAAACGACGACGCTCGATTGTTTGCTAATTGTGTTTTGAAATACACAAATTAACTTCACGCGCATAATTTGCAAGATTCAACTTCATGTCTACTTCGAAGTAGCTCCTTTATGTATTCACTTGCGGTCTGCCTCGGTTTCGCCCGTGGTACATATATAGCCTATAGCCTTCCTCATATATGGGCTATAAATGGGCTATGTAACACTGAAAGGATTTTTCTAATCGTATCAGTAGTTCCTGAGATTAATGCGTTCAAAGAAACATACAAACTCTTCAGCTTTATAATACTAGTATAGATTTATTTACCTTTGTCGAGTTGGGCATTCAAATAAGCCATATTCGTTAGATCTAGATAAAAGATTACAATAGATCGTCTCCAATGTTGGAACATTTCTTTAACTTTTTTCCGTTAACATTCTGTTGTCTTAGTATATTGTATTAAATTGTCTTCATTGCTTATCACTGCTGAGAGTTGTATCCAAAATAATATATTTGTCTATAGCGTCTAAATTTACCCCAGACTTAGGCTTTGCTCGTCATTCTCTTGTTACCTGAATATGATATTGAAGTTTTAATCATCATGAGGTTTCCGGTATTGAACGTCATTATGAGTTACTATCTGGTTAAATTTAATTATGTCTATGAATACCTCCATTTTACTCTTTTTCCATGTTTCACTGTATATATATTAAAAATATTGACATGCATGTTTTATTGTTCTAGGTAAGGACATGGCAGTGGTTTCGAGGCTCTTAAATGTTATCTGCTGACGAGTGAAGGTATTCAATTGAATGTCACTTGCTGTAGTTCCGTGTGGCCTTACAAACTGGTTTAAATGAATCGTTATAGACCGAGTATCAATTAGGGCGGCTTTCCGGCCAGTAATGCCACTTGAAATGTAGCATTAATGATATTTAAGTTTGAGGTTTAAATAGATCAAACATGCAGTGGGTTTAATTCATATTAAATTTGAATTTTACTCCATAATACGCAGCAGCAGATTGTACGAATAAAGACATAGATAGTTTCATTCAAGACAACTTTCATAGTAGTGCGTACTACGTATACAACAAAAAGACATTCGTACTACCCACATATTGTTTCGCATTTTTATATAAATACTGTCTGTGCCTCTTGGTTTTAGCCACGCACTACCTGATGTTATATAGCCTAAAACTCAAAAGTTTTCGAATCGGACCAGTAGTTCCTGAGATTAGCAAACTTAAAATTCGATTAAAATTATGTATAACATTATTATTATTATTCTGGATTTAATAATAATTTACGTTTGTTTTGTAACGTCGAAACTATCCGAGTGGTGTGAAATGGTGGCCCCATCTGATATAGTGTGAAGTACGGATTTTTATATTTTCTAAAAATTCATGGATAAAATGGGCAGTTCTTGCGAAAATCTTTGTAGCAAGACGAATACTTTAATCAATGATTATATTGAACTATTTGAACATTTTACTTTATGTATGAACCCAAGAATGACAATTTAATAAAAAACCAGAACATTTCTATCTTTTTTCTGTTAACGAGTATTATATGTAATATTCGTTCTCTGAATAATCAATCAATTCTTAACTATATTATATATAATATAGTTAAGTTTCATGAAAAACAAATTTCACTATTCCTAATTAATTCTAACATTGCAATTGATTAATACATTTCCTGGGAAGGATGATGCCTTCCAGGCATCGTGCCTCAACTATTAATTTAAATTAACTTACCAAGTTCACCCTTCATTGATCAGATATTGAATACTCAAATTCTAGATTCCACGTAAATAATTGAATATTAGATTTTCCTCAAAACAGTCTTGTTCCAAATGGATTTAGTTGATGAATTACGCCCACAAGATGTTAACTTTTACATCCATAATTTTTTCAAATGCGAACCATTGCGGCCTTTATAATTGCTTTTCAAGTCTTAGGCTGTTATGACATTCTTTAAATAATTAATAATTGTAATTGAAGAATTACGAAAATGTTAAATAACAATTCGAATATGTGTTTGTTCAACGTAACATTTAAGTCAAATTATAGTTGGTAAATTAAAACTACAAGGTTTACAATCTACATATTTTGCAGATACATAATATGATAACAATTGTGCAGGAAACTAGATGATAAACATAAAATATTTAAAACCTAAAAAAACCTAAAATTCAAGTAAAACTTCAAATTTTCCGATCACGTCCAAAACATGTAACATTAATAAAAATGGTATTTTTGCAAGCAAGCAAGCATTTATTCCTTTAATTAAAACAATTTGGCAATGGCTACTCCGTTCTCCGAGTATTGAATTAGGAACGTTAGTTGCACTTGGCGAGATATAACCTAACAGAATCGCAATAAAGCGAGCCTGAACCATGCAGCTCGCAAACTTTCTTTATGCAATATTATACATTATTTATTCAGGGCGCACTGTTCTCTTTACTAGGTAATATTTTCCGTATTTATGCAAACGGTTTACGTTTCCTTGAGACATAATGTCTGTTGCAATGAGCGGAGCTACGTTTTATTTCACCAAAATATGCTGATTTTAATCCTTTTGAGATAAAAAGAAAGGGGACGCAGTAAACTCGTCTGGACTTGTATTCTTTAATAAGCTAAGACGCTATGGGTCATAAAACGATGAATCTTATTAAAAGTATGCTGCTTTTTATAACAATACTAAAAGTATATCGATTTATCTATATCAACTTTCAAACCTTCAAACCTAGATCTTCATTTTGCTACAATTCAGTCTCAACATTTAATATACAGGTTAATGGAGCCAGATAACAAACCTACGAAAGCGATTCTGTTTCACAAAATAGGCTGAAGTCTAATGGAGTCAAATAGAGCATGATTTAGTCGATTAGCAATTATGTTCAGAAAATAGGTTGATGTGTTATCTCCATTAATAACATGACTGTTTCGATAAACGAAAACATGATTTCGCGGAGCATTTTACAAGATTAAACGATAGTTGAAACAACTCCAGCTGGATCAAGGAAGCGATCAAGTTGGTGGTTTAAAAATATTTGGAGTGTTATATTTTTAGTCAGATATCTTGAAGATTATCGGGAAGCTGGTGTCGTTAAGCTCTCAGCGATGTTGAGTGCACTCGAGCGCGTCTTAGCGCGTCTCGGCACTGACACCGGCGGAACAATAACGGATTTTCTTTTACACCCGAAGGTCATCCGTCGAGGGCCTTGTAGTTTGCTGTTAAATATTTAATCGGTTAAACGCTGTCGGCTTCAGGTCTTTATTGTAACGTAATAGGAATTGTGGAAGTCGACGGCATTGTAGCCAGCCAGTAGAATAATTTTGTACGTTTGAATTTATAGAATTATAACGTGACGCATTTACATACCCTGTTTCGATATACTAAAACATAATTTCGCGAAGCATATTCTAAGATTAAACGATAGCTGAAACAATTCCAGCTGGATCAAGGAAGCGATCAAGTTGATGGTTTTAAAATATTTCTAGTCAGATTCTTTTACACATAAGTATAGCAATAAGCTATCTAATATCAGCAAATCGGTATCTATTTCCAACACGTATTACATTCCTATTACTACCGTCCGTTTTCGTAGTTTCTTAAAAATGCTTAAGTTTGAACACGGAATGACTACACATAACCCGTCGTTTATTTTTTTTTGTGTTTAATAAAAGACCACTGTGATATAAAATCAATAGTTGTTCTCTGCGAGACACTGTACTTGATATTGCGTAGTGTAGTTGTATTAAATATTGGAACACAAAAGTTACAAAAGTACTACATGTGCTGGTTGCTAGAGCGGATTAAATTTGCCCTTGTTTGAGCACTTGCTTCTTTTGTTAAAAATGTTGCGACGGATTTGACAAGTGGTAGGAAAAGTTAGGACTATATGCATGTGTCATAGACTGAAAGAAGGAGCCTTCTTAAATGCAATAATAAATTTCATTTCTGATCATGATAACACAATAAAATGTTCGTTACAAATACACAGAACTGAATTTTAATTATGTAGCAAAGAGCTCGGAATATAATAGAGTGATAATTATTAAAGTAGTATATTCCATTAATAAAAACCAACTGCTCTCAATTAAATATCTATATTATATAGGGTTTATATAAATTTTTAAAATAAAACATTTAATGCTTAATTTCAATTATTTCCATCTATAAATACGTTATACTCTTTTCGCTGTATTGCATACAAAAACTCCGAGAAATACATCAAATTGTGGTGAATAGAATAGAGCACATTCGTAGAAAAGTACGCATAAATCATTGTATAATGTCGAGTAATTGATGGAGAGGCACGTGTTATTTTTTAAGACTAATTTCTAGGAATGTTATTAATACACGTTATATTTTTTCCCTTATCATTAGAGTTATTTATGCTTGTGACAACAATCTCTATAAATATATATATCAATATAATGTAATTAAAGACACAAGATAGTTATTAAAAATCTTACCTTTTAATAAAAAAAAAAAAAACTGAGGCAGTTTCTCTAATTCGTGACAGGCATTTTTTTCAATTAACTTTGTCCTTGAACATTCTGCTTTGGTATCATCATATACTCTAATTATTTCCCCGAACTCGATTCCCCTCGTCACTGAAACATTCAACTGCTAATTGAGCCTTTTATCCCAATTATTCTGCTTTGAACTAGACTTCATATAGGAAAATGGGATCCTGTGAGCCTTAGGTAAGAATGTCTGCAGTAAAACGTATTTCATTAAGATATTTCATTACTTTATCGCTTAAAGAAGTAATTACGATTGATTTCAACCTTTATTGTTGGTGCGGGTTTTAATGTGAAGTGCTAATAAAATTAAGTATTGAAACATCATGCTTTATGTTGGGCTATTTTAAGATATTCTATGAATTCGATTTAAAAACACTAATTGTTTAAAAAATTCATTAACAATTAATAAAAAATTCATTAACAATTCTGTGTAGCCGCTGTTTAAACCTTCACAGTTTTGATACCACCACTACTTTACTGCAAATCATGCGGAATTTGATTTAAAATTATGATATTGATGAGATATTTTACAATATTCATGAAGATTATAGCTGTTTTTGGTTATCCTATCCTATCGTATCCTACTTCCTACTTTCTACTAATCCTACTAATATAATAATATAAATGCGAAAGTTTGTAAGGATGTGTGTGTGTTTGTTGCTCTTTCACGCAAAAACTACTTAGCCGATTGCAATGAAATTTGGTACGTAGACAGCTAGATAACTGGAATAACATATCGGCAACTTTTTATTCCGATATTCCTACGGGATACGGACTTACGCGGGCGAAACCGCGGGGCGCAGCTAGTCCTATATCCTACAAATATTATAAATGCAAAAGTTTTTAAGGATGTGTCTGTGTTTGTTGCTCTTTCACGCAAAAATAACTGAACCGATTGCAATGAAATTTGGTACGTAGACAGCTGGACAATTGGAATAACATAGGCTTTTTATCTCGATATTCATACAGGATATGGACTTACGCTGGTGAAACCACGGGGCGCAGCTAGTAATAAATATACCTAAATGAATGTTGATCCATTGGCGTAAGGGTTAGCTGATCAATAAAATAATTTTCTGAGTAATATATGATCATAAAATGTAGTTGGATAAGTAAAATCAAGATGGTATTAAATTAGTTAGTGTGGAAGCGGTGACAGCGGTTAAAGATTAATTGGTACCTGTTTATAGTTGGGTTTTCTATATTATACATAGATTTTGTTTGTCACTTGAATAGTTTGTATCTTTAGTAAATAGACCTGCAAGTATTAAATATCACATTTCGTTTGGATAAATATTCAATTAAAGAGAAATTTTGTACTTTTATCGGAAATCATTTTTTAATGAAAAGGAAAGGATTTGTATATTTTACTATTTGATATTATAAGTCGATGCTAGGAAATCTTACCATTATCTTGCTAAGACTATTTTAATTTTTTAAGGAAGTATTTATTTGTAATTATAGGCACCTACGAACTACGAACGTATACTATTCCACACATACCACAAATAAAGACGTATTTCTATATTAAGAATCATATCTACATGATACAAAATCATTTGAACGAATTAATATAAATGAAACATGAGCCATCAAGTAATAAGGGAAATTGATGACAATTACACGCTTTTGAGTCAGGTGCGGTCATCGGGTCGCGACTAATTGATGGATTAAATTAAATATTGCCAATGGTTACCAATTATTTGGGCCTCCATTATTGATGAGCACACATTATAATTGGGAAAAACGTAGTACGTATGATAATCGCATAGGGGATTTATTACGGCTTAGTTTAAGCCCGCGGTTTTAAGCGCGTCTTATCTATAGAAGACTTCATCCAGTATACGGTATATAGCTGTGCTATATGTTATTTAAACCACCGCCCTTATTAATTTGCTTTCTAGAGTAACTGGCATTCATTTATGCATAAATTCTCACAACTCTCGCGTTGCAGGAAAACTGAATTCAGTTTTCCCATAGCTGCTATTATATTTAAATACGGTATATTTTATTTAAAAATGAAAAGACATACTTTATTTATAAACATTTTAAAGTGGAATTACACGTGTATGAACTCTATAAGACATTATGTTTTAAAAATGAATAAGTAAGCGTAGCATAAATTGGTAAATTTAATATAAAGTTGACGAAAAGTTATTCAGGTGAAAGTCTCTTAAAAATTGTACACACTAGATAATACTACTGAGATTGCTTTTAAGAAAAGCTTTCTACAGAAGAGGGTTTTTTTTCATTAGAAGTAAGAAATTCGAAAAAGCTGAAAATATAGGCATATTTGATTATTGTTTCTTTTCCTTTTTTCACGAACGTCAGCGATATAAGAGTAACAATTAACATATAGTCATTGGAACCATCAAGAGATATAGACAATGTTATAATATCGACTTGGTAATTGATGGAGAGGTACAAGTGATTGTTTAAGAACAAATTCTAAGAATTCTTACTAAAATACATTTTCTCATACGAGTTGAATTGTTATGCTATTCGATATTATATTTAGGTAATTTTAGAGACAAATAAAAAAGTCTGAATTATAATTATTATGAGTCGGGATTTGATTATTATTTCAATTGTCTCCGTCATTTATTTTGAGTCGCTACATTCAATACAATAATGCTAACGTAGTTGCTATGAGACTCAAATGTATTAACAGGAAATTAAAGTGCTTTTGTGTTGTCCTGTGAATGGCGGAACATGTGCTTTCTCCCTGAGCTATATATATATATACGGTTTTTTTGATTACTATATTGAGGTCTTATATTAAAATTGTTACAGTCTCAAGGACATTCTATAAAAAGAATTTTGATGTGATCGCAGAATAAATTATACCTGCCCACTCGAACATAACATAGCTATTTAACGTACATGATAAATATATCGTATAAATATAGGTATATACCTAAATCAAAGGTCCAAATGGAATTTATTTGAAATACATTGATCGAAATATGTCAAAGAGATGTATACCGTTTATGTGATTTCATTTTATACTTACTATGACTGAAGTCATATAGGATACAAAATGTGTGACGTGTATCGATACTCGATATTTTAGTGTGTCAGTAATTAGGTTCGGGATGGATCGTGCTTAAGTGCAACTGGCTATAATAGGAAAAATGTTTTAACATCTTTAACAAGATTTACAGCGTCGGAACTTACAAAGTCTTCATACTTTGTAACTTGATTAATAACTGTCCCCATACATGGGAAGGTTACTTAACACGTGCTAAAGGAAACTTTAAAAGTTTGGTTTATTTCTTGCTCCATTTAGGGACTTGTTTGTCATTTTTTATGTCACTTCTTTTAAGGGTCTTTTGGCAAATAACGCCATTTATTTGTCACTCTCGTAACGGGTGAAGGTTTTATATAAAATGTTTTTATTATTTTAACGATTTCTGGAAATTTGTTGTTTATTGAGATAATAATACAGCTATATTAAGCTTTTTGCTGTATTAATAAAAAAAGATATGCATTTCTTTATTCAAAATGGTTAGGATAGCTCTACTAGGTATATCGGATAAGCTCGAATCTGCATAGATTTTTGTTGAATGGCAATTTTTTCGAGATGAAATCGAACTAGATCAATTTATCACTTTCAAAAATCCCTATGTATCAGTTTTTATGGAAATTGATGAAAGCGATTTAGAGTTTCTAACGCGAGAGGTCATCCAGATAGATGAATAAATATTTAGTCGAAATTTATTTTGGAAAATAGTTTATAGATAGTTTATAATATGAAGCCATTTCCTTATTCTTTCCATCCACTAGTAATTTCAGCAATGGTATCTAATGTTCTCCTACGTAATATTGTGTAGGTAATAATAAAGAAAATATAGATGAGGTCCCTATCTCTATTTTTTAATTTACAAAACTGATAAATAAACGTGTCGCGACGTTTCACGAAGCCATTTTGGGACAAGTTAGTTTATTGGTGTCAAAACTTGGGTAATATAATTTAAATTCAAGTATTCTTTGCCAGAAATAGGTCACATTTTGCGGTAAGTTGACTTGAACTTTACCACACTTTGGTGGTAAACTTCATGGATTTTATAACTGAGACGTGCACAGTTTATCCAACGTAGTTCACTCGAGGATTACGTGTAACCACCTTACGTGGGTTCAAAAACATTGCACGGTTTTTATTGAGAAAATAATTTTTATCTCCTATTTCATTTACTTATTCAAAATAAGTATTTATTACATACAGAAATTACCAAGTTCGCTATTAACTTGTAACTTAAAATGAGATGAAATGGCTTAAATTTACATAACAAAAATTCAGATATATCTTACTTTGATAATATAAACAAATACACGGATTATTCAGCATTTCATTCATTATTTTATACAAAAATAAATAAATTAAAAGGAATTATTCAAAATGTATTGAAAAAATTACTCTCTCTTAAAATACTATAAAACATAAAAAAATCAAAGGTATTATATATACCTTTTATATTAAATATGGAAACATGTTACTGATTTACTTAGGTCGTTAGTTTTGGCCTAAATCTTAATGTCTTGAAATTAATAATAATGTTCGCATATAATAATAAAGCATTGCTGTTTTCAGCAATGCTTTATAACAAGCTCTTATGTTGCTATCATGCATTAATCAACTGTTAGTATACAGTTCGCTTAATTGTCTTGACCTAATTGTATCTACAAACAACGTAAAATGAGCTCTTCATTCAAATATTATTTCTCGGAAACAGCGTATGTGAATCTATTATATTGTAGTCTATTTAATCAGGACTAAAGCTGTATGTATTACGTACCAGTATTTGATCTGAAAACTCGTTGCATACTCATCACCGCCAATAGTAAAAACTCTTAAAATAGAATACTATACATTGTACTTATTATTCTATGAATGTACGACCAAGAGGTTATTTTTCTTTTAAGTTTATAAAATGAGAAATATATAACTAACAGTTTTCTTGTGACGTTAGTCGTCTGTCGGACGATGGTACTTTCTAGTTACCAGTTGACTCATTAATTATTAAACTTCAAGAATTGAATTTCATCGCTTTGTAACTTGTCTGTAAAAATATTTTACTAAGTTTATGACATTATTTGATATTGTTCGGGTAACGAAATAAAACCCAATATAACAACTAGAATCTAAATACGAACGATGTTTTCTTTGCTTAGGCATACTTTATTTAGTCTATTTAAAAAATTGATCGCGCAAATATTCGCTTTACTAAACGTGTCCGATTATTAAATTGTGTCTATGAAAAAGTTGCTATTCTAAAGACAAAATCAAATACGTAATTCAGTTCTTGTCAGCATTCTTGCTGCTCTTAGCAAAAGCGCTTTACCTCGGTTATTCCCGTGAGGACCTTTCATCGCTTGAGGGTCATTAGCGCTACGGTCGCCGTTGCATTTTTTTTTAAATTTTATCAACTGCCTCTTTCGTTCATGGCTGTATTTTGGTTATTCAGAATTATCGTCTTAGTTATGAAAATCATTCACTCGTAATTAGACTATGTATGGCTTTCGAGTCCTAGAGTCTACTCTACATCCAGTATAAGGGCTTAAAAAAGTCGTAATCTCCTTAAAACGTAACCAACTAACCAGAAAACCCGAGCATTTCAAAGAATAAAGATCAATTGTTATAAAATTAGACAATCGCTGACTTTATAAGTCTAGTAAGATATTTGCTAAAGTTCTTGCAATTATGAAACACAAAGAAAATTAAATGAAACGAGCGTCGAGCTGCCAAGTTCGAGACGTATCGGATTCAAGTTCTTAGTCTTAATTAGTTGATAAAACTCCCTTTCACACCGTCGTCTTCCCAAGAAACGGTGCGGATTCACTAAATTGTGATTTACGATGCTACGAAGTAGAAGGGAGTAATTAAAGAAGTTTCCGAGTAGGGCCGGGTACAACCGCAGACGATATTTGTTTGCCAACATTGTAATATAATGGACACGAATATATTTCTGTGTATATTTATATTACAATGTATGTGAATACATAATACATTTATCCAACAGTATTTTAGTAAAATGTGTCTAGAACTCTGGATATAAATTAATATTGATCAATCAATGTTTCTCTGATAAATTAAAAATTATTATTTAAATTACAATGTGTGAAACAATTTTGATAAAGTTATACTAGTCCAAAATGTTAGAGCAAAGTTATATATATACTTTTGGATTCGTTTGCAATACCTTGAATTTCATAGTCCCCACTAAATAAGCTTAAGGGCCTTGGTACACCCCTTCGAATAAGTTACTGGCATTATGGTTGGGTGGTACCGTTGGGGAACTTTTGGATAAGATAAATGTTTACTTTGTACGTTTCCAAAACAAATTTAGAACTGCAGTGAGTAAAATTCGTTTTATTCAAAACAGTCAGTTTAAAACACTCGTTTTATTTAAAACAATCAATAGCAAAACAAATTTTTACCGAATGTCATGAAAATTAAAATTAAACGATTTTATATTAAAAGTCGTATTAAACATCAATAAGTCGAGTTTTCTTTTGCAAATTGGTTCCATTTAGCTTTTCCTCCGTTACGCAATGGTTCCTCAAATAATTTCAGTGAATTAAAAACGCAATTAACATTCACGTTGGACGTTTAATTAAAGAAGTGGAATAGGAAAATGTTCTGAATGTTCGGGAATTAAGGAAACTTTCAAACTTAATTATAGAATATCGACATCGAAAAGTTATGAAATCTCCAGACGTTTAATAGTCAGCAGGATTTAGTACGGAAATATGTCGCCGAGTTATTTCCTTCTAAAATAGACCGGAAATAAAGATGGAGATGAAAACGTGAAAGGTATTTCTGGCTAAAATACTAAATCCACTAGGTGCGCTCGAATATCTTCGTATAGACAGGTGATCACATATCTTCTATAAGATTTATTAAGCGCTATGCTATAACGATTTCTACGGACAAGATTCAACTTTTCTTATGATTAATTGCATATAAAACACTGTTAGATGTAATTGCTTTACCTACTTCTTAAAATTGAAACAAAAAAATATTTAAACTGTGATGTAATCATTGTAGTTTTGCATTTTTTTACGAGCTTTAAACAAAAGTTAAGGAATGCCTCCTTCACTTTGAAAAATAACAACCCTATAAAACTGGCACTTGCTTAATATTTTAGTTGTATTTCGACACGAAAGATGCTGTTAAGCTGCTTTGACGATTTATCTTGGGAGTCTGTACCGATGTATAGTTAAGGATTAAAAATGGTGGTGTCGAAATTTCAGATGACAATGTCGTTTTCGTCTGACAGTTGCCAGTATTACATATTCGTAGGTACCTAGACAAAGAGCGAGGACGGCACGTACTGTAATCAAATTGACAGATGACAAGGTTTCGTACGTGAGCTCGCAGCAGACCCTAAAATCTATCTTGCTTGATTGCCTTTGTGACGTGACCTCTGATCATGTTTTGGTGAATCCACTACAAATCTGTGGGTGTATCCTTTGACCGAAATATGGAGTGATCCTTTCTTTATTCAATCCATCTATAATATTGTGTGCCGGTTTTATTAGTTTTATTTGAGAACGAAGGTTTTCTTGATTTCAGCGGATTGACAAAAAAACGGGATTAAAAATCATGCAATGATTAAGAAAAAATGTGACGTATAAATAACGTTATTATGCTAATTATATTTTGTTTACTTTAAACTCATGAAAGAATAATGTCTTCAACGTTTTAAAGGTAGTCTCCAGTAAAAACACAAGTAATTTTATATTACAACCGTAATCAATTTACCTATGTTATTTCGTTGAGCTGCACTGGGGTTACGAATATAGATTTTTTATTATACAAGGACAAATTGTTAGAGCAATCTTGCTTTAAAATGTCTCGACAACCCTCACTGTGTCTCATGGGGACAGCGCGTATCGTAATTGAGGGCTTTGTCAGAGAAACTTGAAGGGTCGAGGTGCATTTCTTATAGAATTTAATAACGTTATAAATTCTACATATTTTAACGAGATTTAAAGAGAATGGTACTTTACGTACTTAAAAAAAGGAAATGTTCCGAGCTATTTGTACCTACTCAACAAATTTGATTTCATTATTTATAAAAAACATGTTCGTACAAACGATTCTTCATGTTTCTTTATTTTGGATGACTTAATGGCGAAACAAATAATGCAGCAACTTGGGGGATACGAGATTCTGGCACAGTTTCAACTTAATAAAACTGAATATATTGACTCGGCCCATTTCAATTTTGCAGATATAGTAAATGAATTGAAAAGATGTAAATTGTTTATCCGTAATGATACTCTGTAATACACGAGACTTGATCATGAAAAACACGCTATTCATTAAAAATTAATATACCATTTAAGGTTTCATATAAAATGTACGCTTGGTTTTTTAATGTATATGATATATACTGAGAAACTTGAAGCTTTGATCATTTAGAGCGAGTCGAGAGTGCAGTATACTTATTAGTAATTAACCTGAGACGGTACGAGAAGTTCGGATGAAGACTTTTAACAACCACGTATAGCTCACGTTACGAAAGGAGAGAAATATACAATTAACTTTGTCTTACATTTCCGATTTCTGGCACGTTCTATATTTGTTTTAGAAATTTGCCATTTCACCTTATATGTCTGTGTGTGTTTGATTTCACGTGTAACGTTATAACCGATTGGTGTAATATGTACGATAATATAAAATTTAAAGGAAAATCTCATAGGCTATTTCCTATCCGAGAACGTCGAACAGATTATTAAAACAAACCTATATAGATATTTTATATAAAAAAATTATGTTAAGGTGACTGAATGACAAGATCTATCAACGCACAGCCCAAACCACTGGATGGATCGGGTTGAAATTTGGCATGCAGATGTATGTAGGCATCTGCTTAGAAAAGATTCTGATCAATTCTACCCCCAAGGGGATAAAATAGGGGATGAAAGTTTGTAACATGAAAATTTATTAAGACCCTGGGAGAAGCTGCGGGCAACAGCGAGTTGTGTATAAAAGTATGTATTTATTTTAAAGTATACAAACATGACTAAGGTGTACGGATCTTAAGGAAATATATAGCTTGAAAATGGGTCAGAGGAAAACTATAGATTTATGATAATTACGCGAGAGGCGCCGTGCTTTATAACCAGTCATAAAACACTATTACTACCCATTTATCACCAACGATGACGGAACACTGTGATATGAGTTCATAATATAAATTTGCATACATATTTATATGGACTGTAGAAATCGTATTGGTTCTAGATCGGTCTAGTGACTGAAGAGGGATGTTGTATTTTAATAATGATCTAAGTGAAGATGCTTCAGAGTTCAGATGTTTATACGTCTCGTATTTAGTTTGTATAACATACAAGTAATATTAAAAATGCATGTATATTTTTTGTTATTTCATTGCATAACAGGATGCACAATTAACATCTGTTCCTTAATTTGTATGAATGTATAAAAAAAGGTTCATAGGCCGTAGGCTTAATATTTTTACAGCTAAAGGTATAGCGTGATAACATGTGCAATTTCATACAATATCGGACCGATACGTGAAATATAATTTTGACAGGCTGTACAAAAAACCATTTGTCATTTGTTACGTAGGTAATACAAAATGTTATTTTCTTTTCGTGAAAACCTGATATTTTGGACGTATTTTATTGAGATTCCAAAATCAAAATTCTGTATATAGCTTTGGTATTTTTCTGCTTAAATTTGCAATATACTTTTTAGGTTTTTTTGTATAGAAGATTATCATCATCATCAATGTTTACAAGCAGACACGTTAAATAACACCTCTCCTTTTTCGACGGGGGTTACAAAAGCTATGGCACGCAAGTACGGCGCGGCGATAGTTTAAAGCGTCAATATAATATATCATATATAAAGATAATAAATAATGAATAGGCGGGCGCTCAGGCACTCGGATGGCGAATAGTATTTTGACCACCCCCCACGATCAAGCGAACGAAGTCACGGACAAAAGCTAGTAGAAAATAATTTGTTTAACAATCTAGTTATGAGGTAATTTCTCTGATATTCTATATAAATGTGATATTAAAATCCTGTTCGTAATTCACGTTGGACAATCTTGTACGGGTGGCTATTTGAAAACTCTCTATCTATAGACATAACAGACGATATAAATTAAGAGCAGAATATTTTAAATCTAAATTCTTATGCGTCGTTAAACATTTCGCCGATCCATTAAGAAGGATAACATCTGAAGATATTAGGCAGCTTTTATAATGCTATATGAGGCTGGCGATGTCGTTTGATGACGCATCTTACGTTCCGTTTGATATATGAGACACGTCATACGATTCTCTTACAACTATTAATAATAACCAAGGCATCGACCGCGTGAATTTATATCGTTTAATTTTGTATGCAATTTGTATTGGGCTTCAAGTACAAAAAAGAGGACGATTTGGCACCTTTTCGTTTTTTAAGATTAAAAAAGTGTGTGTGCATATACGTTACGAGTAATAATTTATCGAAAGACATTTTAAATGAACTATGGAGCACACGGTGCCGAAGCTATGCTTTGTTCAGCGAATTCCTTACGTTAGCAGTCTCCATCAAAAATACATAAAGCATTTCTTTGCCCAATTACACTTGAAACGAACAAAAGCACAGTCGACAAAATATTCCATATAAATTTCATTTCCCTCGAAATGTACCAGAACGGCAGACGACGTTAGAGAAATATGTTTTTAAAATCTACGCGAGTTTCAATTTTTATTGTTGAGGGGGCGAATTTTCATTACTCGTCGAATAACCCTCGTTTCTTTCATATACCATTCTATTCTTTATAGCGGTAATATTGTTTTGGGTTTCACTGGAAAATAAATGTTTGTATGGCTCGTGTGCTCGCGTACAATTTAAACTTTATTGGATATCGGGGATACTTTGCACGGTGCTAAGGATGCTTTATTGCTCACTTTGTTATTAATGGATATGTAGATTAATAGCTTTTTCGGATAGCCAGTAGTATTGCGTTCCGAATAGGTAAATAAGGGTTACGAGAAAGATGTTGTGACAGAAATTGCGGTGTCGAAAAGTTTGGCGAACAGGAATGTTTTGCGGAAATTTTATTTGGATATGTAGATATTTTTTTGGAGAAATTTATTTGTTTATACATAACATTTAAAATACACCCAAATTGAGTTGCTAAATAAATTTATTTTTAAATATAGAATTGGGATGGCGGTATTCAAGTAAATTACTTTCGTTTAACTTTTTCAATCACAATTATCAAGCAATATTATAAAATGTTTTTTAATATCACGCCCAAAGAAGTTTTCGATTTCAAAGCAATTTACCCAGATATGGGAAGACGGAAATCTGAGTTCGTAATAAATAATACTGTATTTTATTTAAATATTCGCTTACAAAATTAGGTCGTGAAATTTCGAGGACGCTCTTGTTTGGCCGGCTTTCCTTAATTTAGCTAATGAAGAGAAATGATTTTTTTCACGACGTTTACAAAACGTTTTTTTTAACTTCGTTTTAGATTAATATCCTTGTGTCTTACTGTGTGTTTAAAATGAGTGTAGGTGAATGTTGGAATGTCAGATCGATTTTAAATTGATAAATCGTATTGGGGTAGGATTTCATTTGATTCCTATTATGTTCTTATGAACATAATAGGAATCAAATTATATAATATAGGCATACAAATTATATCGGAAGTTATCTTCCGATATAATTTGTATTCCTAACGTAGCAGCTGTTACTGATTTTGAATTATATGTCACTTTATCGCCTCATTGGTAATGGAAGCGAGCTTTAACCCATGGTAGGTTTATACATACTAAACAACTTTATATTAATTAGCTTTATAACATAACGTGACTCAAAATCATTATGGAAAAAATCACGCTTCCACTGATCAATTATAAATGTTTAGATGTGTGTGTGATGTGATATATTTAGGTATTCCATTGTGTTTTTAATTTTGAATTAATATAATCCTACCAAGCCATAAAATAGTTAACAATTATTTTAAATTTCAATTAGGTTATGACGCAATCAGCCATCAGAAATATGGAAGTTTACCTAACAGAAATAAACTACTTAAGCTCCACAAACTTACATCTTTCGATCAAGTTCAGTTATTAAAAATTCTCGATGGTTATTATTGGAAAAGTTTGCATTCGCCGATTGGATTAACTTGAGTGTGATGAAAACAAAATATTATTAGGCACCATACTTGCGGAAGACAATTTAATTATTTAATATATATTATTGTAACTAAAACAATTGTACAAATAATAGTCGTACATCTTTAATTTAAACCTGTGTGACTGCTTGAATTAATAGCACGATTATGTTACTTGCTCGGTGATCAACACTAGGTATAGAAGCAATTTACTCTTTTACAAATGTGTATATTATTTTTTATCAAACTAGTCTTCTCAAAAATCATTTACAGATGTATTGTTGTTGATGTATTCATAAATTTCACATTTAAATAATAAATACACAATATTTTAAGGAGTTTACTACTTACTCTATCGAATTGTAATCTTTTCTGGCACATAATATTCAATATATTATTGGCATCATCGATATTAGAGAAAGGTTATTTGTGAATAAGTACAAAATGTTCAATATATCCATCCACAAACACACCGACATGAGGGATTCCTTAGTTCCGGGGATTTTTGCTCCGTCATCGGAATCTGTAATTGGAAGATTTAATCCGGCGTGATTCCTTTCCCAATTTTATTTTCGAAAATACCTTATGAATATCTTACAAAGAAATGTAAAAAAGCGATGTAGCGCGTATTGTATCTCGCTTTTGAGTTTATACATTAGCGCTCATGTAAGAGGTTTTAATAAATGCAAAAGTTCGCTTATTTTCTGCTTTTCTCTTTTAAAAATCTTTCTAATAAAGTTATATGGACGTTGGGTATTGCTTATTTCTTTAATTAAATCAACCTCTACGAAATATTTTTCATGTTTGCATTTAAGTGATCAACTAAACTGTCAATGGTGTAACTTCTCTCCTCAAGCAAACAAGTGATATATTAACGCGCTGTAAAAGTTTTATAGACATAATACATTAATAATAGTGAAAAGTATGTGCAGCGAGCACATTACTAAAGTGTAGCTCTCAAGCCATTACAAATGGGATAGGTGATATAAAGTAATTGCATTTAGCTCTATCGTTAATGTGGTGCTTTATAAAATGAAATGCGATATATTCCTGTACCTCTGCTGCATAAGAGGTAACGTGTTTTAGTCTTTTATATCGCATAGCGAATGAGCTGATGGCTAGTTTTATATTACATTCATCAAATATTGTTCTATTATAATGCATGTATAACGTTAGATAATCTCTTGCACGTATACACCTCAGATCGGCACGTATATATGTTATTTTATTGATCCCAAAACCTAAAACTTTTAACAAACAAATACGAATTAATCGCTTTCATTTATTGACGTGACAACGTCTTAAATTTTTTATTTTTAAAACTACTTAAATAGCAATAAAGAAAATACTGGATATTATGAAATCATTTAAGTCAATGACCTCATGTATTATTCTAATGATAGTTCAAATTTCATAGTATCAGTGGGGGCATCAAATTACAGACACCTTACATCCAATATGGGGTAAATTCTATTCATACTATTCATCCTATGTACGAAACAAATTGTAAAGCGTGAAGCGCAATACGGTTGTCAATAACTGGAATTGCGCGGCCCACTTGAAATACATTGATGAAGGATTGGAAATACTATCTAACGTTCGTGCATAACATGAGCTGACGAAGGTTAGTAGGTCACAGACGGGCCACGCTGCTGGTTTCCCGCTGTCGTACTCAAAAGTTCTCGCTCTTTGTGGCACAAGGTCTTAGGTGAAACGCCTGGAGGTATCCAAAAATGTATTTGCGAATGAACTGACAATCTATGATGAATGAATCTATTGTAAAAACCTTTGTATCCTTTCTATTTAGATGAATTGGATATTCTACTTCAATAACATTGATAAAAACACGAATGGAAATGTTTCTTATATATGTGCTATTATTCATATGCTTCTGAATAATGCTGGTAATCGTATTGTATTAGTGTAATCGTATTGTAACTAATATTCATAGTAATAGGTGAGTTCACATTTTTACTCGAAGTATTAAATTTATACCGTTAATGCTAAACCGCAGTATATGTAACGAATCATTAAGAACCACGTGTCTCACTAGATCTAGAACATCCTTTAAAGGTTGGAAATAAATTACACATGTCAGTTGAAAATAAGCTTAACTGAATGTAAAGTTTGGCCTGAAATCCCATTCGACTTTAACTTTATTCGACCGCTTTGTTACCAACAAGGAACAACGAAGTGCTCTCACCATTTTAGTTCGATTAAGTAAATAAGAGGTGAACTCACATTGACCTTCTTCTGTTATTGTTCAAAAACCAATTGAAAATTTCACATTCAGCGGGCATTAAACTTATTTATTTTAGCTCCAATTCTAAGGATATAATGTTGAAATTTTAGTATTAATTTTATGGAAAATGGTTATTTTATTACCTATATTTTGTTTATGTCCACAGTTAACAACTTTAACGACGAATAATTGAATTAATGTCGTAATTATTTAACTTAGTATAAACGTAATTTAGGGATATAGGCAATTTATCTTTAATATTATACTGTTGTTTGTTAGCAATTAGAATTTATTATAAATTCTATGGCCTAACGAGTTTATGATGGTTCGTTTGGTGTATTGG
>NC_052105.1:4050623-4063639 GCF_012273895.1 Zerene cesonia | reverse complement strand
TTGGTAGTTATTTTGTTGATGCTCATAGAATTACCATGACATAATCCCGCATAATTGCTTCATCCAATATCATCATTTAAGCTGATTTCAAATTCGAGGACCGTTCGATAAATATTTATCCAGTTAGCTTTCATTTTGAATGGGGATTATATATTACTATTTTATACATTGTTGCCATGCCATATATTAGATTTACTGTTCTGCATAATGAAGCGGAATGCGGAATTACGTCAGTTATGGTTTTTATATGTAAAATTCGTTACAACAATACATTGACTTTTAGATTGTGTGTTGGCATTTAAGCGTAAATAAGTTATTTATACGAACTAAATTAAGCTAGTAGGTACTTACGATTCTTTTCAACCATTTTTTTCACATATACCTAGCTAGTAATTTAAAGAGTTTATTTAATACCAATCTACATATTTTGTTCAAGACTATGTGTTCGCCCCGTTTTCGCCCTTATATAGCCCTTATATATATACATATATAGCCTACGCCACTTAGTGAATTTGCAGCTTTCCAATGATGAAAGAATTTCTGAAATAGATCGAGCAGTTTTTGTGTGGAAACGCTTCAAACATACAACAATACAAAAGTTTCCTCTTTATAACATCAGTGTAGATTTTGTGTTCAAAATCAAGATGCTGGAATGTTTTCCAGCATCTTGCGTTCCATGATGCACAAAACTTAAAATAGACACTATTAAATTGTGAGTATTATCCGCAACTATTTAGAAGTGATAAAATGTTGTCTAAGTAAACACGACGCGTGAACAGATGCGGCACTCTGTAAGACAAACATGCTATTATATAAAACCAACCGCCGTTAATAAACATCGATGTTATACAAATTTAATGTTCTTAATGTACTGGCCTGTTTGTTTTACGTCTTAAAGGGTAATCTTTTTGTTCGTAGTTTTTGGAATGACTACTTGTGTAGTGTTTGTTTTATAAGAATCTATGATGTAACGTTATGGTGTATGATTAATGGTTTGTATTATTTGTTCGATTCTGTAACGGTTTTGTACTAATTTTTAGAAATTTATTATTACTAGCCGCTCGTCCCAGCTCTGTTCGGGTTGTCCCGGGTTAAAAACGAAACAAAATAAAATATGTCATATATATAACACTGCCTGAAAACTGGGCTATCTATTGGTAAATTACATATTATCTTATTTTAAGCAACATTCTCTACAACTGGTCTTTCTCTATAAGGTCTTTATAAAATTTGTTTAGATTTATAATACAATTCGTTGTTCAGTGTATATCGCACTAATATCATAACAGACAAGGTATGAGTTGATTTGGGTGATAGAATACTTTTGTTTTCTCGATTAAATGCTCCCTTGGGATAAAACCGAAATCTTGATATCCGGGCGGAGCCGGGATATCAAGATTCCTATTCTCGTACTTTCAGGAGTTGTGATATGCGAGTATTCAGTAATAGGAATATAATAGATAGTAATACTATTGTAAATATAGAAATAGTAAATACTTATATTATTTGTGCCATAGTAGTTCAGTCTTGATTGGATTTGGAATATTTAATAGATAGATTGATTGACTAAAGAGGTAGTCGTACGAATTTTAGCTAGTAGGTAAATAATTTTATTTCTTTTTTGGCTTATCTGGCAATTATCCAATCTGTAGTGGGGAATCTGTATTCTAAAATGGAACCAAGTCAGCACAGTTTCCTATCAAACACAAAATAAAAAATCGTTTGAAAACCCACGGAGCTATGAAATAGCATTAAACAAAAAAAAAATCATTTAGTGAAGACATCACTGCAGTCTATCCTTGCGCCGTTAAGCGCAATAAGCAATTAGAAATAAAATATAATACTATCATAACTTATAGTAGAATTAATACACGATCAGTACCGCTTTGATGAACTTACTAATTAATACTTTGAGAGGTAGTTTCTAAATAGAGCCACGGATATAAATTGATTAATATAAAGGCTCCAGTGAGCAGATATGCAATTATAAGATAATACCGGCTAATAAGACACTTATCATTATCCTTGGAAGAATTTCATTAGGTATATTTGCGACAACATAAATATATTAAGAATTTATGATAGTAATTCGTGATAGTGTCTACTCCCAAGTGCATACTTATTTATTGTATTATTTGTTCATAATATTTGCTTAATAAATGTCATTTTTATAGCATTGCTAAATATAAATAGAATTGTTCAAGTATCGTCGGTCGGAATATATCTTCGCGAATCTAAGGTTTCCGTACAAATAAGTTGAAAAGCAAGTGCCAAAAAGTGGTCATCCATCCAATTTATCACGTTGCCAACCATTGCTTAACCTCGATATTTTTTTATATTTAGGGTTACTCTTTTGCTAAGGAACCCTAAAAATGGTTGTTGGTTCATATTTGTTTTGTATAAAACTCGTTGTATACAAAATTTTCAATCAACATTCAAATCATAAATAAATAAGTTAGGTACATTCAATTAAAATTTGATTTATTTTATTTAATATGAATAAAATTTATATTTGGCGTTAGTTTCACCTATTTGTGAAAAAAAAATTTAAGCTTCAAACAGCCACTTCAAAAGATTAATCGAACAAATAAATATTTAATTTATGTCATAAAGGTGATGACTATAATTCATTCCAATTGAGGGTAAATTTTAAGTTTAATTGTGTATAACGAAAAATAGCTTTTCAACCGACTTCAAAGAAAGGAAGAGGCTCTCATTTTGACTGCTTTTTCGGTCTTCCTACCTCAGAACTTTCGACTGGCTTAATCGATTTGGATGATTCTTTTAATTCTTTTTTTTTAATTGAAATCTGGTGCCTTCGGTGTGGATTCATTTAAATGTAATCTAGTTCCGACAATTTGAAGGTAGTTGAGTTATTTTACCATAATAATAAACTTATTCAAAACGTAGTATGATATACTTTATTAATACATAGTAAATTTTGTTACGTCGCTTTATACATTTAACGAAGCGAGAACGTAAGCACATGAAAGTATACATAGCTCACTGCGCCACCTCAGGGACCATTAAAGGATTTCCTGATCACCACTGCTATAAAACCTAACACGGTCCAAAGAGAATGACCAGATAGTGTTGACGGACGTAAAGCCGCTTAAGCGATTGTAAGCGCTGCAGTTCAAGCGGTGGTATTATTAATTATGCGACGCTTAGTTCAGTTATATTTTGACCCAATTTCAGTGAATTGCAATCCTGTTTCAAACGTTTAATATGAATGCGTTATGGATGTCGCGGCATTCGTCATTTGGACATGTATAGTAAAGTTGGGTCGTAGACTGTTTGAGCACATTTAATGCTTCACCAATTCCTTTCCTACAAAGGCGTTACGGATATTTTTAATAAGTTTTCTTTCTACTTCGATGATAATTATTTAGATAATCTAGTGAAAAGGGGTGAGTTTGTTTAAATTTAGAATATACGGCTTCAGGAGCGTTGTAGTAGCTACAGCACCAGTTTAATTAAATTCTTCAACATTTTTGTGTATAAACGCTGATCAATATCCACAGTGTTTGCGTTAAATTTTACCCTATTCCAAAAGATATTTTCCCTTGTTGCAACACTGAAACAACTGTTTCAAATAACCCAAAGCGTGGTCGCAATTACCATAATCCATTGATTGCTGATCTTCCAATGTACACATTCATCTCTATTTGTTCTGTATTTGGAGTAAGGCCATTCGTACTAACTGATAATGCGGTACGCAAACACCAAGTAATGTATAATCGGGCCATTACGCTTATCTGTCTAATGAGATGACGGTCTGACCCCTTCCATATCAACTGCGTGGACGTATTGTTCATACATTACGATTAGTTCTAGTGAATTCGCTATTACCCACACACATTTTAATAGCATACTTCTGTTAGGCTAGTTGACGCCTACGATGGCTTGATCGCTAAATGTTACTTTTGTTAGTACTAATCTATTCTTCTATTGTTTGTTTAGTTGAACGTAATAATCTCGGGAGTACGAGGTCCCATTGAGAAATTAATTACAAACTCTATTGGCTATGGCCAGTGAGTAGGAGCGTTACAGGAATGAAAAATGTTGCAAAAGCGGAAAAAATATACCTTTTTGTAAGCTTCCTGTTTTTTTTTCCTGAAATTAATGCGGGGGAAAGCACGGACCCAGGCTTAATTATGTTTCTGAATTTTGGATATTGTAAGATACAAACAACAAACTGTCAAGAAGATAAATTTCTGCTTTTGAAAATAGATACTGTTTGTTGTTCTTCAAAATTAACAACATAATTATTTAATTATATTATATTAACGCGTAGGTAACACTTTGTTTAAATTGAATATTTAATTGTTTGATACATACAAACACAACCTCAGGGCTAACTTATTTGATAAACCTTAGAACTATTTTTACGTCGGCTATCTGAGAAAATAAAATGTATTCACACACAAAATGTAACATTTTATCTTGTTAAAACTAGAGTGACCCAATTAACATCTACACATTCAAGAACAAGCACATTTAAGGGTTCTTTTAAACCCAAAATTGTTGGTAAATGCGGACAAAACATTCAGAGAATTGTTACTCTACACTTGTGCTAATGGATGATGTTAGGGTTAAAGCTAAGGTCCTGGTTAAATATTTAGCCTTAAATATTATATTGCAGTACTTTAAATTTTTTAAAAGGAAACAAGGATTTTAAATTTGTACGTAGAATTGGTTATAAATTCAACGCTAAGTTCAAGTCTGGCACAAGCAGAACTAGATCCTTTCAAGCAGTACTGCCTACAGTACAATACCACTACCACCTACAATACACTTTTTTTTTTAAATTTTGTGTCACACTCTCTCACTGAATAAACGTTTCTCTCTTTCTTTATTCGTCCTTCTTTCTTTCTATAAATTATAAAATTTAATATAATTATAAAAGCATTTGCCAGCTGGTTCGTCCGCGACTGAAAACGCTTAGTTATATTTTACCTCCTTGAGCATAAATAAAGCAAGGTGAAAATAAACACTTAATATTAATAATAATAGTGTTATACACGTTATATATACATATGTATGAATTAATTAAATTTCTGTTTTTAACATAGTGAAATGTTTTAATATAGTTCATATGCACATGCACAATGCTGCTCCAAATTACTCGGCGCTGTGGTCGCGCGAGCAGTCATCTATTTAAGTTTCACCATCTCAAACTGCGACCAACTAGTTACCAAGTTGATCCCTCATTTGCTTGGAGCAGCTAGTGTTGGTCGCAAACACGGCCAATAAATTTAAGTTTGTGGTCGACCGAAAATTGTAAACCCCCGAAATATATCAATATTACCGTATATAGTTCTAATTCTTGAAATTAACGCATGCGAAATAGATGTAAATATTGCGCTTTGATAACAAAAACATTTTTAGTAAATACACAACTGTTATAAAACCTCTGAAAAATTGCATATTTAATTTTATTTATATTATTATAACAGAGAAGAAGACAAAACCTCTGTCATATTATGAGTGAATTTAATTAAAACATGAATAGTTCATATCGCGAATTCAGGCAGAGCTATATAACATGTCTCGTAATAGCGTTGGCTCCACGACACCCCGTCTCATATTTTATAAAACAGCGCACAAAATAAGTCCATTAGCCGTATTTCTAGTGGACCATCAGTCACAAATTCTATTAACACAGTCACATAGCCCGTTAATTATTACGTCGCGTTGAAGCTCTAACAAACGGGTCTTTTGTCGAAAGCTCGTCGCATATTCTTTGAAAACGCTGGGTAATAATGGACGTACGGGATGCATACTTTGCGAATATTGGAAGCTATGTATTCGTGTTACGATTTGATTTTTGTTTATTTTGTATTGATTTATTGACCACTGATTGTAAAATTATACCTAAATCAATTGTTACAATTTCGCTAAGGAATACGATGTCATGATTTTTTTATTGTATTTATAGTACTACTTACTACTTAGATTCCTGTGTCCCTTAGCTGGGGCAGAGGGCATCCACAGTGCTCCGCCAGCTACTCCTATCATAATCTTCCCTTTTTATTTCGCTCCATGTTTTCCCGATTTCTTTGGCCTCCGTTATGATTCTCCGCCACAAGGTCTGTTCAGGACAACACGTTTGCGCTTTCCTTGGGGATTTCAGGGGGATTCTTTACCGAACGGGACACAGTAACATTCTACTATTTCACGCCGATCTTCTCTGGAGGTGTGGTATCATCCCCGGCGTTGAAATTAAATATCCAATTATAAGATTAAACACAAATTAAACTTTATTTATCCATATATTTCCCAGAAGTATTGTGGTTAGACTGTGAGGCAATAAACATCTATTTTAGTAGAGAACGTGTTTAAAACTGTTAAAGGAGGATTTATATCGGATCGGACGGTTAACTACTATATCAGGTCAGATTTATTTATTCAGCCCTACGTAAATATTTTCCCAATATCGGTTTTATTTTGGGCGCCAAACAAACGTAGAAACTGTAGGTGAATTTCAATAGATAATCTATTGTATAATGTCTGCAATTTTCTTTAAACAGTCTCTATAGCAGGTTCCATGAAACTCTAGAAAGCGATTCAAGTTGTGCGTCACATGTAGGTGCACAGTGCTGGTTGAACTCAAACTAATTGATTATTAATTACACATTACCACAACCACATACGCTCCTTTGTATACTTGGAAAATCTTAATTGATAATCTAAAAAAACATTAATTAGTATAATAATCTTAATCTTTAATTAGTAAAAACAGAGAGATGTGAAGGAACAGCGTCAAAGCTCAAAAGGCCCCATAAATAAAGTTTACGGTATCACGGTAGAATCTAGAATTTAACTCATTCTAGTGCTGTCTTATTTGAATGATTGATGGGCTGTACCTCGCTGACATCGCTTTTGAATGAATAACGTTGGGGCAGCAATCACGGAAACTGCTTTCAGCCGAGAGATTCTGGAAAAAAAATGAATATATAAAACACGAAGTTATCGTGTGATGTATAAAAAATATAGATGCAGTAAAAAATTATATTATACTGTGAGAAAACAAAATACAATGTACCTGCTATATTATAACAAGATCTATGTTAAATTTAATTGTTTATGTTTTACAGGTAATCTTCAAAGTCTGCTCTGCTTCTACGATGAACATTTAATCTTACAATTGGAATCAGGTACCAATATGTAGCAATATAACAATAACAAATTAATAAAACTTTCAAATCATTTGTTATATAATTAATCTAGTTGTTATATTGGAAAGGTATCCTACCTCATTATACCATATTACAGTACCCATAACAACTGGCATATAAGGACATTGTTTCATAATTTCATAGACCATTATCTTTGATTAATTTATTCAAATCGTCTTTTTAATATTGCATTAACAATGACGAATGTGGTTAAATGATGCTGTGTAACGACGATAAGCGGAAACAATTAATTCTGTACACCCATTTATGTGACTTATTTGAATACTATGTGTTTTATGGATTTGTAAAAGTTCCAAATAAATATGAATTTACGACGGAAATACAGACTAAAAATAGAGTTCAATTAAATGTTCATGAACATTTGTTTTCAAGAACGGCTAGCTATTATACAATTCGTACTAATTAAATAAAGAGAAAATAATATAACGGAGTTGAAAGCAAAAGTTTGTTTCAATTAAATGACTTTTTTTAATATTATCATTAACAAAACGAAAGCCTTCTTTATGTTTTTGATGAAGAGGCCTTTCGTTTTGGTAACATTTCAGTAAATGCCCTGATGTCAATGCCGCCCACGGAATTTCAACAAATACCGTTTAACATTTTTGAACTGAAACAAAGAAATATGATAAACCCCTACAAAAATTATTTTCACATAAACATTTCCTTCGTGCGTTCAAAATAATTAATACTGATATGTTGCGTATGCATTTCAGCAGCAATTAAAGTTGTTAATTGAAAAACGCCTCCCTTTGTAAAAATACTGTGGAGTATTTCGGTAACCGTTGATATTGTAATATTTTTCCATTTATATAACATGCTCTTTATTTTACTGGATAATTATGCGTGTATTTTGGAGTTGGGGATGCATATAATGTGAATTGTTTGGAGAGAGAATTTCACATATGCCAAATAAATATTGAAAGATGGACGTATACCATTTTTGATATTATGTTTTGTTTGTGGGAGTCGAGTACGTTTCGGCACGTTTCGGAATTAGGCCTAGGTTTCTTACTCGCGAAAAGTAAAAACGGATTTTGATAATGTAGCATATATACCACAATAACATATAAGCCATGGATATAAATTTTTGGCCCTTGAGTAAAACGCGTGGTACAGCTATATAATAAATTATTGGCGTTATGAAAGAAACTTAATATGTAAATAACACAATCCTTAATAGGCCCTTATTTTGTATAACCTAGAACGCTACTGTGTTTCGTTCCATGAGTGGAATGACTTATTAACAAAAGTTGGCATCCATTAGCGCACTACACCCATAATTGATACATTATTTATTGGTGAAGGTTGTCTGCATGCATGGTCTTCTAGAATCAAACTCAAACTTGAACTCAAACATTTATTCATTCAACTAGACTTCTTATAGAAGATCTTTTGAATCGTCATATTACACAGGTATAACATTTACCACCGGTTCGGAAGGCAGTTTCTACAGAGAAGAGCCGGCAAGAAACTTTGTAGTTGCTCTTTCATCCAACATCCAACTAATGTTGCATTCTCCCATTCTAAGACTGGGTCCATGAATTAAATTACTTCACAAAAATACTATTTTTATCTTTTTAATACTATTAACTATTATTTATATATGAACGTCTTCTTTTAACGTATGGCTGTTAGTAATCAATTATTCCTTTCTTGAACCCTGCCTAAGCCTGTCTGGCTGAGATGTCCTAGGGAATGATTTACGACATCTAAGGATAAACTATTTCGTGTCTAAACTGTTCTTTATATTATACTAGCAAGGTCACATACATGTCAAATAAAATCTTTTGTACAAGCCCTTTATTTATAGATCTGTAGGTATCATATAATTAGTATTCTTTAGTGTTTGGGGTTGTAACATAAGCTATCACCATACACAAATGGCACGAATATTCATCTTTGTTACCAAGCGTGCTATATGTTATTGTCAAATAAATTGCATCATATTCATTCTCATTGCAAATGGCACGGCCGGTCGATATAGGCTTGGAATAAAGCCAGCTCGACCAAGATTAAGTAGTGGAAGTCAAAAGACCCAAATCTGTTATTTATGTCAAGGTTGTTACGCTAATTTGGGATTAAAGAGGCAGTGACTGTGCATTAATGTTAGTCTCATTTCGAATCCTCATTTAGCCTTAAATAATCATTTTGAAATAATTGTAAATTTGCTTCCTAAAGGTCGTTTCGTTATAAACGTTTACTTTAGACGTTACGTACCACGTTTTTGTTATTTTTAAAAAGCAATAATATTATGTTTGAAGGTGTCATAATTAAAAATTAGTATCTTTAATATAATAAACTTTTAGACGGATGTAAATGCTTTTTATGTTTCAGTGGATTTAAGTTTTCTTGCCATATTTGTAACTAGGTAAATACTTTTTTTTGATCCTTGAAGTATGGAATAACATGTATCTATTCACAGTTATAAGCCCTCTATAAATATCCACAGTCAATATTGCTTATAACCTAATCTATTTTTTGCATTAAGAGTATGTAGATACTGAATCTTGTCGCTGGTTTTTTCTCCATCCACTTTTAATGTACATTGCCGAATTTAAATAAAAATTCAATTCAAAATCCATCCTTAAATAAACATAGAATACGACACTAATTAAATAGCGTTAATTGGATAGCTCCAATATTGCATCATGGCTTTTCTTCATTGTCACAACGCGTCGAGGTCAATTATCATGTAAAGCGATAACAATTTGCGACGTGGATCTTTTGGTGGAACTATTCGAGAAGCTATTTTACGCTCAATGAGCAATATCGTATATATATGAATAATATAAATAATATCTTTGGACGTAATATATACAATAAAATTGTATTTAAAACCTTCCTCAATATGTAACACAATATGTCATTTATAAATACAAAAGTATGTCGTAGTAGTGGTTCCGTTATGAAAAAATAACAAAGAAAAAATATGCATATTGTTCTTACAATGTTCATTAACTTCATAACCAAAAAGTTTGGTTTATATCATGTATTATAGTTTGTGTTTTGTTTTCAAACTTATGAAGTTGTATTACAAAAATAAAAAAGGTAAAATATAGTTTCGAAGTATATATTCAGGCTACAAAGTTATTTAAAGTTTATGAAACTATGGCGTAGCAAACATGAGAGTGCGCCGCTCGATATGGAAGCTGGAAGAAGGCCAGTCTCCAGGGAAGCATTAAACCCATTATATGAAAAACCGGGAAAAAATGCATTTCATGCAGTATTTTGTACGAAAACGTATCCTAAAAATTTTGCATCTCATCATCTGGTTATATCAGTTTAATGTTTTTTGTTTGTCAAAAATTTTGTTTAAGTTCTTTTTGAAATAGCGACCATCTCGTTTACGAGCCTAGCGCTCGAAGTTTTAAGTGAAACATTTATGAAATAGCTCGTTAAAATAATGGACTTATTTGAAGTTGGAATACTCCTTTTAATATTTAAGTTAATTGCATTGCGTGCTTTTATTAACAGGCGTTCGTGGGACATTCTTTGCGGGAGAACGTTAATTGGTTCGATAATGAAATCGTATATTTTCATGAGACTTCCGTATTCGTTTCAGCGGAAGAATCGTGCAATTCAACTATAAAATTGGTGACGATTCATTACCGTGAACGTAAAGCCGGCGATAGCACAGTTCAGGTTAGGTCTTGTTTTATCGCTGCCATTTTCTCGTGCCTGTCTGAGCGCCAACGTCGAATGATCATATATTATGGAAATCCGCCTGGAGTCATTAGGATAACTTGTTGGTTGGAATACTGTTAACAGAGAAACAATGCGGTTTTTATTGCGATTTAGTAAATCATGTCTGCTTTTATTTAGATGAATGAAATATTTTGTCAAAAGCTTAAAAAGTTTTTATATAATTTTTATTGAGTGAATATAAGCTGCTCGTTGAAAATTATGAACGGTTTGTAGTATTAATTTTCTCTTTAAATACGTTCAAATGAATTTACACCGAAATTAGAAGTTAAATAATGACACTTGACATTTACAAGCTGATGGAGAAAAACATAACCGTTCTGTTAAATAGGGCATGGCAATTAACCTAATGGGTCGTTTATTAAAATGTTAAGTCCTGAATTATTCAAGTTTAAGATTTTATTTCATTCAACTCTTTAAAATATCGTTTTCGTAATTGCAGTCTAATTCGAAACACAGGGCGTTCTTTTGAAATACGATTCGTATTAAGAACGTTTTATGGTTTATTTATCTAGAATATAGATGTACAGAATACGAAATTCAACGGAATACTATTTTGCAAAAAATACATTAAAATATAAATACCTTTAAACAGTTGCAATAAGCTTAATTTCAATTTATAGCCCGTATCAATAAAGGTAGTTCGCGTCCATTAATTAATCCTCTATAGTTAATATGGGGATCACCGGGTATTAGTAAATGAAAACCATTGGAATTAACTGTGAATGAATATTTATAGCAGGCGCTGGTGTTATCGATTCCCATTAAGGGACGGACGACCGAAGATGAGCTTAACGGCTTAATGGTACGGAACACCTTAGAAGGTACAATTCATTAGCGTCACTTGAAGACTCATATTGTATTCTTTTATAAGACTTTTACTTTTGCTTATTTTAACTATTTTCTGTCGCTTATGTTTATAAGATTTCGAAAATGATTTCATTTGTGAAAAATGAAATGCTGTTTTTTTTTTCAGAAAATGTTGGAAAATATTGAATATATAACAAGTTCTTAGAGAATATCATTGTTATATTCGTTTTGTTTATTGACTCGTTGCAGACATCATTATTACGGTATTACGCAAACATTTGTACACATTAAATGCGTTTGGCAAACAAACTTTTCCCGTAAATTATACTTTCTGCACACAAACTTAGAACTACGCTCGTTACAAATGATTTACTTGTCAAAAGCTCTGTACATTTTGGGTGAAGTCGTTTAAAAATTAATATCTTTTTCCACGAGAATATAACCAAGGTAGGATAATAAAAGTTTTAAAGACGGATTACGTTTCCGTGTACGAACTTGGAGTTCTTTTAAATATCTGAGCGTATCTCGCAAAGCAATTTTAGATGTTTATTCATTCCGAGGTGTTTACGAACTCGCACCGAATTATTTTTAATTGGAAAATTTTTTAATGTTGAACTTGAATATATAACGTGTGTGTTCTAGCAGATTGATTATTGATATTGCAGTTTGTGAAATATTGTGTTCGTTTGTTGAAGCATCACAAGTGTGTCAAAGCTTTTATTAATAAATATTATGAGAAAAGCTTTGACAATTTTAAAATGTTGTTCTTTTTAAGCTCTCTTTTACAAAATTCATGTATGTTTTATAAACCGCAATTAGTAGTTAATTATAAGTTGATATAAATTCTCACAAATCATTGTGTCGAAATAGGTGTGTTTTATGTAAATCTAATATTTTCGTATATATAATGTTTGAAAATAATTATTGTTAAAAAAAAATAAATAAACCGTCTTCAAATTATCAAAACTAGACCAAACTTAAATGGGATCATAAAGGCAGGATCAGCTTTAAATATTACAAGGTAACAAACACAAAACAACAACATTCATAACCTCCACCTTTTTTTGAAGTCGGTTGAAAACAGTAGTTCCAAATTTTGAAATGATCCCTATTAATGCCATAAATACACCTTCCTATTTCTTATCGCCCAGTTATCAAAAAATACTGTGATATCGTATATATATTGTGAATGGGGAAGATTATTTGAAACACAACTGAAGTTACGCTATAGCAAATGAAGGATTCCCTCTTGTACAGCCAACAAGTGTGGAAGTTCTCAATAGTGTGTAGTTTTTTTTTTTT
>NC_052105.1:3900671-4049623 GCF_012273895.1 Zerene cesonia | reverse complement strand
TCTGTGGGGGTGTGGTACTTCCCCGGTGCGAGCTGGCCCAATTCGTGCCGAAGCGTGCTCGACTCCCACAATAGAAAGTGGTTTGTGTAGTGTGTGGTTTTAAACAGCTATAGGTACATGAAAGCTTCATAATATTTTAGAACTATTAATCATTTCAGGACTATGTGAGTCTTTTTTATATAATTATTAATACGTCGACTGAGTAAATATCATTCATATTTATATAAAATTTAATAAAAGTTTTAACGAACCTCATTAGTTACGAGTTATGTTCAATTAAGTCAAATTGTTTGTTATCTGATTTATAAGCTCTTTTTCAGTAAAATTTTCGTAATTTTCCCTATTTAATAAGCTGAAGATTAGAATCTTAGAATGTTGTCTTAATGAAGTATTCTTGCATCAAAGGTTCATTTTTGTCATGATTTTAACCTCATTAATAGCATATATTTGAAAAACATCAAATATTGATACCATGTCTATAGTGAAATAATCATTTGGCTAAATAAAAATGAATTTCGAAAATAATGTTTTCTTAAGACATTTACATGTAAATTTTGTGACAAAATCATATAGACAAAAATTAATTCAGTCACCTATTATACCTATATTAAATATTATGAATATTTAAATTAAACAAAATAATTAGCATTTTATAGAAATGCATCACATACTGTTTTATTACAATTCTATAATTCTTTGGTATTAACACTACGGATAACTAATCTGCTGTTCGTTGAATACCACTTCATTCCATCTAAAAGTTTCTAATATGTAAATCCCAACAGGGCCTTCTCGTGAAAATGATGGAGAGGTAACGTTATGTATATTCAGACGATACCTCTGAGTGCGAACTGTCAAACATTCCAGATATGCCCAAAAGATGTTTGAATTGAATTAGAATGATGGGAATTCGCAATTCCATTCTGTAACCCCGTAAATTTGATCATTTACACGCTTTTATTAGCTTCACCTGTGTATTTGTATGTAACCGAATTCCTTAGACTCCATTTTCACTAAAACAAACCGAATCTATTCAAACTTTGTACACTTATTAAGAGCCCGTGACAATACAAAAATTTCATGAGTTTATCGTATTGTCCTGGTTATAATCGTTGCGATATAATTTCCTTACGTATCCTCTATATAAGATCAAGTAAGATAATTTAATTGATTCTATTAATAAAGCGTGTCTTTTTATTGTATATATATGTTGTTTTCAAACATACTTGAACAAATTAAATTATGTTCATTAGCTGTATTTGTGTTACACGACGACATCTTAGATTATTATATCTGTCACACTCTTTTGTATATATATTGCTACATGAAATAACCACAATCACATTTGCTTTCTCTTTCTTCGATAAGAGCAAAAAGTACAATAAAACGTGATATGTGTAAGTTATGGAAATGTAAACATTAAAAAACATTAAGCATCCATTTGTCTTTTCGGATTAGGTATGTAGATCGGTTGACGAATGCCTCTCGTAATCTCCTTGTAAGCGGTGAAAAGCCGCTTATGCAAACGGAATTTCTATTATTTTCACACGACTTAATCTTATGTATGTAGTATGTAGATGTTTCATTTTCTCTTTAGATTTTTTTTTATAAAATATTATGCTTTGTTATAAGGATTTATGTTTGAGAAGATGAAATATCTGTAGCATGGTTGGAAAACGTGATATAGTTACGAATGCCAACATCAAGTATCTTAATAATCCCGTAATTGTTCTCATATAAAAGATGAGAGGATAGTAGAAATGCGAAAGTTACTCTGTCTGTTTGTCTCTCTCTCTTTTACGCCTATACCACTGAAGCGATTTAGATGAAATTTGATTCAGAGATAGTTTACTGAGACTCGAGAATGGATAATATATATGCTTTTATCCCGAAAATTCCACAGAAAGTATGTGGAGAAAACATCGAACTGTTAATTTTTTTCCTGTGACGACACGGGCAAAGTTAGGGGCGGATAGCTTGTGTAATATTAATTATGTTTCAATTCAAATTATTGTTCAAATTTCGAACCTTTGATTCATTATTGCATCTATTATACACAAATATCAAAATGCTAATTATAAATTATTTAAATTATCTGTTTTGTGATTACCACATTTGTTCAGTGAATTGTAAATATGTAGGTAAAATTTAATTCCTGTTAGATATAATTAGGAAAATTAGTATTTAGTTATATAGTTTGTAAAACATACTCATATATGTAGTGATGTATTATAAATAAATTTACTTTGAGCGAGCAACTCTTGATGGTTTTATGAATAATGTGTGATTGTAACTCAAACAAGGACTCTAATCGGCTTTCTATTAAAGACGATACTAAATATTGTAAATCATAAAATTGATATATTATTGTGCTGTATAATCGACGCAAAAGGTTAGGTTGTAAGTATAGAATACTTCAAAAAATATCTTCAAATATGTGGGTTGTTATTGGCTGTACACACAGTACTACACAGTACTTAATCAAAAAACTTTCCACGTTAATTATCATATCTTGCAATTAAACTTCAACTTAAAATCTATCATAAAACGACAATCATCTAGTTTCTACATTATCTGGCCGATGTTTCTATCCTTGGTATACAAAAATAGACAGATATTCTCTCGACATAGCAGAGCACGGAGGACTTACCAAGTCTAATTCAATTCATCTATCATATAATATATGGTAGTTGCTTTTTAATCTAATACGCAGTCTTAAGAGAAAATTATTAAAATCATATTCCATATACGTCCAATATAAGGTGCATTGCGCTGAGACATAAGTTTTGATTTGATGCATTGCGCAAGTTATATTTGTTGAGTTAAACTCTTGAGTGTGTACGGAGAAATAAACACAATTCAGTATTCCAAACAAAGCCAGCTTAACTAAACAACGGTGCATAGTGCTTAGTTTAGTACCTACTTGTTAAGTTGTAATCTAGGATCAAACCCTAGTGCTTACACTGTAGTTGCGAGTAGCCGAATCTCTTAACTGTATCTAATTTAGTATTTTCTTGTGTTTGGTTTCACGCGAGTATTATACATTTAGAAATTAAAGTCTCCCCGTGACCACGCTCGCTGTAAAGTGTTCGAAACGTCGGGTTAATAATATAATGAATAAATCGCGTTTAAAATCCGTTGAAAAGTTTTTAATTTCTAAATGTATCTAATTTTCTAATGAATTTTGCTAGATGCGGAAATAAAATTGTCTCAAAATATTACAATGATATAACTTATTAAGTGGTCATTGAATCTATATTATATATGATACTAGCTGACCCGGCAAACGCTGTTCTGCATTACTCTTATTATTATGATAAAAAAATATATGTTGGCCGATTCTCAGACATACCCAATATACACAGAAAGTTTCATAAGATCGGAATCAGTCCAGCCGTTTCGGAGGCATTCTTTAACTAAAATTATGACTCGGGAATTTTATATATAAGATTATAACGTTATAAAGCTGAAGAGTTTGTTTGTTTGTTTGGTTGAACGCGCTAATCTCAGGAAGTACCGGACCGATTTGAAAGATTATTTCAGTGTTGGATAGCCCATTTACTGAGGAAGGCTATAGGTTATATATCATCACGCTGAGACTAATAGTAGCGTAGAACTAATGAAGAATGTTCAAATCGGGGGATTCAGCGGTAGTCCAAAGTAACTTATCCACGCAGACGAAGTCGCGGGCGGAAGCTAGTAGAGTTATAATTGTTAAGGTGACTATATAAATATGAATTATTAAAACTGTGAGTTTTCTGTTGGTATAGTGGATACGAAGAACGTGACTGGATACTATTCCTAGTTGGCGCGCATTGTATATGAGATCCGCAGGGAATTTTCAGTAAAATC
The DNA here is from genome assembly GCF_012273895.1 of Zerene cesonia. Classification (NCBI taxonomy): domain Eukaryota; kingdom Metazoa; phylum Arthropoda; class Insecta; order Lepidoptera; family Pieridae; genus Zerene; species Zerene cesonia. The sequence goes on along the minus strand of NC_052105.1, from coordinate 4,045,771 downwards.
CCGGTTGCGGGGAATTCTGTCAGATTTATAGCAATAGGCTTGCATTCTATTATGTTAGACCAAAACAGAACTACCAATTGCATATATTACCATAGTACCATTGGTAGATGTACTATAATTTATTTGAATTAATAGTCACAAACATCTTTTGCATGCATCGTGTTCTTAGTATTCATTTACAGAATTCTCAGATATTCCATCAAATTTTAATGTATTCTCACCTCAATTTTGATTACTTATATGCCAAATTGTAATACCAATATGTTAGTCAAAATTAGGCTACGCAATATTAATTGTGTAAATTGTATTAATATCTTCGATATACTGCGTCTTGGCTTTAGAAACACAAAGCCTAAGGCAATTATGTATATACCTACTGAAATATTGGTTCCCATACGGCACCGTTATATGAATAATTCCTAAGTACAACATGAACTTGATTTATATAGTAATAACATTTCTTATTAATGATAACTTATTGTATGGAATTATATAATATCGATATAAATTGTTTAATAACCAAATTATTCCTTACACTACTTCGTTATGGATTGCGATGGCCCTTTTGATGACAGTTTTTAAAAATTAAAGACTTTTTAATTGATTCTAAACGCGATTTATTCTTTTATATATAGTCTTAAATTTCTAAATGTATAATACTCGCATAAAATCAAACAGAAGAAAATACTATGACGGTTTTTATTTATTTAATGAAATAGGACTCGATACGGTTGTTTTAATACTTCAATTTCGACGTCAAATATCAATACAAATATTTCTGACATGATAAAAGCCTCAAGTTTAGATTTTTAGTTTACTGTAGACTTCTTTATAATAATCCTCGTGGTCGGAATGCACAGTTTGCTACGATTTACTTGTATAAACAGTCTTGTTTTCGAATTAACAACATACCACATGATTTGCTTATCGTTAAATAGTTCGAACGCGTTATGCCACTGACATAGCTGAGGTGATTACTTATTCCATTAAAGCACTCTGAATCTATTACGAAGTTGACTCGGAGAGCTCCACGAATTTCCCTCATAACACAAGATATTCGCGTTTAAAAATTCTATTAAGGTTCCTATCTCATACATACTAAGGTACTTTAAGTTGCGGGTGCCAGAGAAATTAGAATTTCCAGGGAATTGAGCGCAAACAAGGTGGTGATATTGAAAAGAGTTTACGTGACTACAATGTCGTCTTAGCGGGCTTCTAAATGGTTAGGTTTCTTTTTTATTAGTTCAGGAATTTGACGCAAGGTTAACACAGCACCCCGTAACGTGCTATGTTCGTTTTATTTTTTATATATATATTGATGAATTCGTTAAGTATATAATAATTGTATTTATAATGACATCGCATGCACTCGTATATATATATATATATATATATATATACGAGTGCATGCACGATTGTACAGATTATATTTTTTAGAAGTAAATATTTAAATTATACCACGAAGAGCCAAAACAGTATTTCGTGCTTTTTACGGAACAGAAGAAAGACATTTATTTAAAAATAAATGCCGTAGGTCAGATAGTGTAGCAAAATATTTATACATAGAAATTCACCCCAAGGCATAAGAACAGGCTTAATACGACGTATAGTAATGAAGGTCGATCCCAAATAAGACACTCGGATAATAAGTTCCTTTTTATATAAATTAATGTAGGTATTATATGTCTATCGTGTTACAACGCTTTATTATTATTTTTTTATTTATATATTAAAATCTCCGGTTCTGTTAATGTTTTTAAAGTAATGTGATGAAATATGGATAAAATAAATAATACCAAGTATGTATAATATAGAACATACCTCTTTTATCGTCGTATATGTGGTATAAGTATGCCAAAAAGACGTCTGAATATTTACGAGAAGATTATCTTGCAAACATTCATACCCCATTAAAGCTAATACCAAATTGTTAACATTTTAGTTATTATTATTAATATATAAATTAAAAGAATCCTGTAATTAGCAAATAAAGTACCGAACTTAATGCCATAACTGAAAACGCATTAATCAACATTTCCTTATTAAAATAAAATGAAAATTCGATTGTTCCACCAGCCATTAGCAAATTAATAACTTTGTAGGGGCCGGAGATGAACGTTTTTACATAATTATTTGCCTTTCATTCTCCTGTAGATATTTCCATAATTTACATTGCCTAAGAGTCCTTAACTTCTATTCACTGAGGAAGGCTTAAATATAATTCATATTCAATATTATCCGAGGCTAAATTCTGCTTAAGACTCTTTATCTTATTATTTGCGGTGTTATCTATTTAGTAAATAAGCAACAAGGTTGAAGAAAAAACACATCACATTAAAATGTAAACTATTACTTCTCTTGTAAGGGCCCTGATTGAATTCAATCTTATTCTAATGTAAAAACTGAAGAAATACGGCCAGTTATTACGCTTTATGTAATAGTAGAATATATCCCATAATATATAATAGAATTTATTTATAATGCAAATACTATTCTGCAAGGCATAAAATATGGAGTAGTATTAACCCACTAATGCTTGGGGAATTATTCTTAATAGAAATAAAGAACTGAAATATGTTACATGGAAATATTATAAAGCCATAATTTTATATTTTTATTCAACGCAACGTTCTTTCATCTTTAATTAGGTGGCTTCTTTTTCCGTCCTTATTAATTTTTATTTCAAAGTATAAAGCCGTGTTTTTTTGTTTTGAAAATGCTTTTCATGTCTTTGGGGTATCTCGGGAATCTTGTTTTATATATAGGTACTTGTATAAAAGATTTTTGAAAAGAAGAAGATTGAATTCTTGTGAAATTTTAATAAACTCCATGGTAAGATAACATTGTAAATATAAAACTGTAAAATGAATTGCATTTACATTGAATAAATTTAAAGAATCATATAAAATACTCGTAAAATATACTATGATATGAAAGCAAAACTGTACAACTGAGTTCAAACAAACTTTGAAGAAAATAAATGAACATCTTCAAACTTAAGTGCTTATTTAGTTATAATTTTTTCACACATGAGCCATGTATTGTTATTTAAACTGAGTATTTATGTGTATTCATTAGATTTACAGTTGATGAAAAATAAAACGAATTCATCGATTAATTTTCTGCTTATAGCTAAATACAATACATTTTAATATCAGTTAATTTGTGGCCGGCCACCTGGACGCTAGCGTGTCATGATTTTGAACATAACTTTGACCACTAAATTGCACCTACTCAGCTTCTGTAAAATAAATATTATCGTATTCTGTATAGGAATTATACGGCCTAGGGAATTGGTTGTTGGAAATAAATAGGTTCTTTTACGGGATTACTTTTTCGCTCCTTTTCGCTTTTTCATCCGATTATAAAACTGTAATGAAATGACTTTCACAAAACATTTATCATTACCGGGAAGTCTTTTTTAATATTTCCATTGATGCTTTTTATTTTGGTCAACGGGAATTTTAAGTGATTTTTTTTTTACGTGGAAATGGAAATTTCATACACATTCATCATTTTGAAATGTGATAAATTGAGAATTTTTAATAATGGAACCGAAAATTTGTTGTTTTCACTTCATTTATAGTAATGGTACTGTATTTTTTTTTTTTAGAAAAATTTATTTATTTTAACATTTCTATAAAGGTTTGTATTCATGAACAAAAGGAGTATAATATTGCTATAAAACGTGCAACATTTTATATATGACTTTAAATTTCCTCTCGCAGGAAGCTATTATTTAACATTCACTGTTCTTGGTGAAATATTTCGGGGCAATATTCAATGTATTATAAAGCAGCTGCATATATATGATTCTCATCTACACGAATATTATAAAGCTGATGAGTTTGTTTGTTTGTTTGAACGCATCAATCTCAGGAACTCCTGGTCAAAAAAAATTGTTTCAGTGTTAGATAGTTCATTTATTGAGCAAGGCTATGGGCTATATATGTACCACGTGCGAAGCCGGGTGGACCCGCTAATTAAAAATGTAAAAATTTATAATATAGTGTTATAAAATATATATATTCCTTACATAAATTTGTAATACAATATGTACCCATTATAAAGTTATTAGCTATTTATGTATGGCTTGTAGAAGATTACAAAACTGTGAATTTTAACTGAACACCTATCTTTTACAAATGAAAAGATCTCTTGTAATTCCATAATTTTAATCCACAATACAGCAATAATTCGCTTAACTATTCCAGCTCAAAGGGAACATCTAATTCACAGACCACGTCCAGCGAAGGCGCTAAATATGTTAATAAATTGTATAAATGAATACTAACTGCAAATGTCACGTTTAAATATGAAACTGTAAATTTTGCCTCGCCTTCAAAGGCTCCAATTTGCGGCTAAATGAAAGATATTTATGTGAATGTATTACGTGCAATGAACTCGTAAAACTCTTCTTTAAATTTGCGATGTATTAAAACATGTGTGTGTGGGTTGAGTTTGTTTTCGGTTGCCATGGTGATTTCGGTATTTTTTAACACTGACACAATATAATAATAATCATTTTTAAAACGTACCATCAGCACATAAATGGAGAAGGAAATGAATCTTATTCTCACATATAACCATCATTGTCACACAAGCATAACAAGAGTGGTACATACTAAACTATAGTACGATACCTACTATTTAAGCAATTAATATTTCGAAATATATGCCTATAATGTTAACATTTCAACTAACAGACGTCGTGGCTTGCAGTTATCATCAAAGCAAGTCAGAGTTCTAAGAACGGTTCTAAAGCTTCTCATAATTAAGCTAATTTCGACTTCATGCAGTGAAGCATTATATTCTGTTAAAACTGAAAAATTATGCGATTGCGCAGTGGCGTGAACTAAATTAATTATTGTTAAATAAATAAACGACATATGTAGAAAAAATTACTAAATACTTTGTAGTAACTATGTAATAATAACAGTATCCAGAGTGTTTCTGTAAATTCAATATTTTTTTAAAAGAATAAGTTTAATATAAACTAAAACAATGCTTTATAATTTTGTATTTTTCTGAAATAAATGTTTATACGCCATGTTATGCGTCATCTGCGATCGCATCCAAGGCAAGGACGGAAAGCTAGGTAAAATACAAAGGCATGCCCAGGTGAAATATCAATGCAAACTTTAAGGTACATAATAATAAACAGTGGCGGCTTAGTGGTTAGTACCTCGGGCTTCAAGAAAAACGTCTGGGCAATAGATATGAATTGATTTTTCAATTTATCTGCACATTATTCATATCAACACTGCTCAAAACGGTAAAGGAAAACAACGTGAGAATACTGCATGTCCAAGAATTTACAGTTCGACAACATGTGATATCTGCCAACCTGCGGATTATGGCCTGAATACTTATAGAAAGACTGTGTCCCTGCATTGGGAACAAATATGAACTGATGATGATGATAATAAATAAAATAACGTTTTAAATTAAGCAACATTTTTTTTCTTTATAAATAAAAAATGGAAAAAATGTATAATGTATACAATGAGGTGCCCCTTAGGCACATGAAACCCAAAGAATAGATTAAATTCGATTATGGGTAACCGATAAGGCGTTGTTATGGCAAAAGACGCGGTTTCGGAGACCACGTCATGATATGATTCTATTCTTTAAAAAATCATAAAAATAGATTCCTGATTATATGTATTAATTTCAAAAGTAGGAAATGAAAGAATGTTATTTCGTTTACTCTATGTTCTTAGAAGAATCGTCAATTAATGTTTCTGTACTCTTAATAACAGTTTTAGGGAACTGAATTGATCACTTACGGGAATCGTTGGTATCTGTTTCACGTAACTTAGTTTGTTCTCAGAAGCTGAATGTTCGTTACTTAGAATTAAGGTATTAAGTAAAATATATATAGATATACTTTTATGATAGATATACTGATGTAAACAATAATACCAACACAGCCTCTTCTGCTTTAATTAATTTTTCATTTTTTTTTCATTGATTAAATTATCTTAGTATATATATTAATATTTTCTTAAATATTCAGCTCATGGTCGTAGCGAGTTGGTATACGGATGTTTGTTAGAAGATTTTAAGCCTTCTTCGATATTATATTGTGGACTACGTAAGAATATTTTTTTAAATTAACCAGTAATTTTCTTAGTCTTTGAATTGAATTGAATTTTTTCATCGCTTTATTAACCATGCTTTAAACTTTTAATTCTGAAGTAATCACGATTGACACGGTTTGACTGTTTTAAAGCTAAAACATTTAAATCACAACCAAAATCAATAGAGCTCGAACTAGTTTAAAATAGCAAAATGTGTCATCTATTCCCCGGTCCATACTGTAGTATAAAGCGCACCACATCTCGTTAGAGGCCATACATCGCGCTCCCACTTCGATGATTAGAAGCGTACACGTATTTGCAGCTAATTCAAGTATTCGATTGTCGATTCGCTAGCGTTTACCTTCATATATTTCAGTGACAGATGCGGGTACTCTTCATGATAATTACTATGTATTCTCGTGCTCTTATGGAAACGCCTGGAAAGTAGTCATGACGTTGTGTTTTTAATTCTTACTAGCTAAGTCCTGTGATTTCACCCACGTCGAACAGGATATTACATAGCCTTGCTCCATAAAATATATTTTTTTAATCCAATACCAGTAGTTCCTGTGTTTGGCGCGTTCAAAGAAACAAAGAAAAAACAAAGCTTTATATTATTATTAGTGTAGCATTAAGTTTTGTACATGGGCATAAAATTTACGCAAAAAATTTTATCTGCCAATGATTTTCTTTTAATTATTTAAAACAACGTTTCTTACACAATTACTTGCAAAAATGCTTGCAATCGCTTTCAACTTTTCATAACTTATCGCATATATCAAAGTTCACAGTTATCCCAATAGTTTAAATTATTACTTTACGATGCTCAGATTTGCGTCTTTCTATTGACAGAAGGTTTCCGTCGCAAGCGACCATGTGCTAATTCAGTTACCGCCGTGCGAAGTAATTTACACAACAATATCCGCGGGTCATTGCACTTTGTATGGCCAAAGCCTACAAACGGTTCATTGCGCTGTAGTTTCCTTATTTTGTAGTGCAGTGACTTGAGATATATTCTTAAGGTTTGAAGATAACTAGATGTTTATACGTGTGTTCATGGTTTGTTGGCGAGCTCGATAGCTTTTAACATTTCATGTCTTAAGGCAACATTCGATTTTTTTTCTATCAAACAACGTACTTTATATAATTACTAAAACAGACAGAACTAAGCGGCTAGACAATGCATGCGTATATGTGTTGTCTTTTTTAATTATTATTATGGTTAAAGGGAAGGAATATATTAATATATAGAGATTACCAATACATACGAAATTATCGAATTTAATACATATATAGATTTAGCAAATTCAACATAATTATTTGGGAAGCTTCAATGTCGAAGTCAAATGTGTGAAAGTTTAATTTCTTCAACGAAAATTTAATTCCAATCAAAATATTGCTAGGATTATCACTAGAACTTTTATAATAGTTTTAAGTTCGACTATTCTCAATAAGATAATTTGTTTCTATATAAATTATAATAAGGTTGGCGAAAAGCGCTATTGAATATCGAAAATACATTAGGATCACAATGCAGTGAAAATGGAGTGAGGGAGGTTAATTAAAATTGCAGGTCTCTGCCATCGGTGGCCTTAAGCTTAGCGTACACGTTAAAAGTAATATAGATATTTAAAATTAAAAATTATTCAAGTTATTACTAAAATAATATAGATATGAAAGAAAATATCTAAAACAAATGATACCTGCCTAAAATATTTTTTTTTATCGATTTTATATTATTTAATTTATTTTTTCACACTTAATGTATTTTCGCAGAAATATCGGATAACATAAGCGAGAAGTCGATTTTTGCATGATTCGATTTCAGTATTTTATTAAATGTTGATAAAAGCAAAAAAGCAGATTGACCTTTGTTCCGGGAAACATCACAAAACTAGATGCATTCAATTTAACATGCTGTAGGTATATTATGCTATACCTTCAGTCGATAAATTAATTAAAAAAGTAAAGTGTAGAATTCATGAACTTAATACAACGTCAAATGTTTGCTACGATGTAGCATACGATATTGAAAAATTTATATTAAGAGAACTTTTAGCTCTCGCCGCATGGAAATGCTTACGCCTACTCTAAATCACAATGCTATGAGTACTACACTTAAGAATGCAAGTGAAATAAAATGTATCCGAGGGCCGCCACGCTGTCTGCCCGAATGGGAAATGGTTTGTGGAGTGGGTAGGGTTGCCACCTCTTATAAAATATGCAATAATTGTAAAAAATCGATGGTTAAGTTTACGTTTTACGTACGGAATATAAAATAAACGCCCGATGCGTTAATTTTTCTTCGGTATTATAAGCTTTTATTTTTGAACAAATACTAAATTTTCTGATTTTACATACATCGTTGTCTAGATTTTTAATTGGTAAATGTATTAATTATAATGAATAAACATCCAAAGCACAAATTGTACCATGGGGTTTTATATTAAGTAGTTATGGGCAACCCTAGATGCGGGGGACGCATAGCACTGCCGTAAAAGCCTCGCCTTTTACAAAAGCACACGTTTTCACTACATTGCGTTTGCTTCGGATCTTATTTCCAATGAATTTCAGTCGCCATATAATTTCAACGTCAAAGAAACCTGCAACCAAACGTTCAGAATGCTCACAAATTTTCCAACTTTAAAAATCAACATTGATTTTAGCACAGTAAAGATATTCTATACATGTGATTTGAGTTTAAGACAGAAATGTAAAAATGTAAGTTATTTGTTTTACATAAAACAAAATGAATCCAATGAAGTACTTGTTACGAAATATATAATCTTAGTATAGAAAAAATATAGAAATACAAAGGCTATCTATCTCAGTTCAAAACAAAGTATTTTTAATATGTTATAGTCATTGAAGTGTACAAGTAATCAGGAAAAATCTTATATACAAAATTCCCGTGCCACAATTTTAGTTACCAAACTCCGATTCTTATGAAAGTTTGTGTGCATATTGGGAATGTATGAGAATCGGCCAACATCTATTTTCCATACCCCTAAATGATAAGAGTAAGACAGAACAGCGTTTGCGGGGTCAGCTAGTAATGAATACACTCGAGTACTCCTCTCTTCCGATCAAAGGTCACTTAAACGGAACAGATACACAAGTAATAAACTCGCTTCTACATCCTTTTCTGTTACGTGATTTGAATGAACAATTAAATAAATTCAAAATGGTTCTCTGTTGCCAACAACAACGGATGTTTCCGGAACTTAATACTTGTTTGCATCTAATGAAGACTCTTCTTATTTTTATCGCTTAATTGGAATCGTAAAGAGGAAATACCGTTTTGCACTAATTAGCGAATTATATATAGCAAAGGTATATATTTGAATCGTGTGTTAGATAGTATAAAATAGAATGTAATTTAAACTAATTTACGCTATTATAAAAAAATTATGATAAATAATGAAAATATTATTTCGATTTGTTTTCGATCCGAGTTGCAAAAAGATGCACTAGCAAATATTTATTAGGGTTTTCTTGTCGTCTTAGAAAAAGGTATACTAAATTCCTATTAATTTCCCAAGGGTGATATTGGCACGTAAGTGATGTTGGGGGGCGAGCGACTACCAGCAATGGTATGTTTACGGTTCAGTAAAGGAGCGCGTTGCCATGGCAACCGTGAGTGATTTCCGCCGTCTATCCTTGCAACGGACGTGCATCGGTTTCTTTGTTATTTCCACTAAAAATAAATATATTTGGGTTAAACCTAAGAAATATTCCGATTCTAATCGATACATTTCTTTGAATTATGACAAGTTTCTAGGGTTAAGAGCCCATAGGGTAAAACGGGAACTCATTACTAAGACTTCGCTGTACGTCTGTCTGTCCCTCCATCCGTTCCTGGGCTGTTCCTCACGAACCGTAATAGTTAGACAATTGAAATTTTCAGAGATGATATATTTATTTCTCTTGCCGTTATAACAACTAATTACACACACATATACACACACCCATACACACACACACACACACACAGATAACGTACATAATTCGAAAATGCACTTACGTTTTAGTATTTCCCCAAAGGACTTTACAGAAACAGCAGAGCTGATATGCGTTCGCATGTTATTTCACTTTATTTTCTGTGACCGTTGTGATGGGAATATGTTAATGAGCATTGTTAGGCAGGGAGATCACTTCTCTTTACCTATTCAGTTATTTATGTGTAGTAGGTTCGATAACGCAGTCCATAAGTAGTTCGCAGTAAAAAGCATGAAAAACATCTCAATGCTGTTCATGTTCCCTAAATAGCAGAAATATTTTCCAAATATTTGTCAATTGAAATGCATTACACAACACCGCAACCTGCATTATTCACGAAAGCGTTGCTTCTAAGACTATTTTGTCTGAAAAGCGAGTAAAAATGTCGTATTTTTAAAATGCGGAAACATCAAACACCAAACCCTACAAAGTAACAGAACACGAAAGCTTAAAGGATTCAAACTTAAGACGATGTAAAGTAGTCGTTACGTAAAAGTCTAAGAGCGGTTTGTGACTTAACTCTCGTCAGTTTATGATATTATCATAGTTTAATGTGAAGAATAGCAATTTCATATAAAATCTCATTTACTTAATGTTTTTATAACATTAATCAAGCTATTATTATGTAAAAGTTTTTCTTCAATACAACGTGTATTCAAGAAAAACAGTTGTGTGAATATATTTACTAGCAATAGACATCATAATGGTTATTTGTAGAATTGTGTGCCACCAAAAGTTTCCCTTTAAAAAAGCATTAGATAAATTCTTACATTCTCTCACTAGCACTCAGACTATCAGCAGGTCATGCGTTGCCTCCAGGCTAGTCTTATAATAGAAGTGCGGTCTTTATGTCGCTATGTCAGCGTGCAATAATGACGGATGCTACTTGTTAGTATGCCCTGATTACAACAACACTGCTTTTATATATATATCTGTTTCCAAACAAACGGGGCTTATTAAGTAAATACGTTAAAAATTAGAAGAAATTGCGATAATTTTACATTGCTAATTTACGACATTGTATAGAAATAAATGAAAGTAGTTATTAAAGCGGTTAGTTACTATAACCTTATAGGGGGATGTGTTAAAAGTATTTTGGAGGTCTGTTTCTTCATAACTATACTGAAGTAAATTAAGATGGAATAAAAAAAACTGTGACACGCTCAGGTAATGGAATAATTACGTAGATACGTGATTTTAATCGGTTTACCGAAAATAAATACAGCCCTAAGGATATTTGCAATCTAATAACGAAGTTGAGGTTAAAAACACGGTCGATGTCACATACAGCAGCTAGTGTGAAGTAAACTTAAAAGCCGGCACCCGGGTAAAAGTCAAATAACGGATCTACAGGCCCTTTTCCAAGTGAATTCCTAATGAGGATGCGTAGCGCCTCTGGCAATACTAAAACATGTCGCAAATGAAAATATATGTACCTTTATGTATAGGCTTGTTTGCTATTTTTGTGTGAATCCGTTTTTTTTTTATAAAAAAACACTAACCGATATTGGAACGCTGTCGAATGGAATTTTTAAACTTTCAAAAAATACGTGGTATGTTCAGCATAAAAGCTTTGTGCTCAGCAAATTCCTGTCTCAACAATAATTAATAACTTTGCGGCATTCTCGTATAGGATATTTAAAGCCATTATTTTCCTCCTTACGGAAAACATTGCAGAGTACGTTTTAGTATTAAACGACACGTCCCCTTTTCCCCACTAAAATGTGTCACTTATTTTCTACTCTTCAGTGTTGCTATTAGAGGCTTTAATGCCCCACACCCTAAACTCTGTTTACATTGGAGTTACAATCTGGGAGTGTACCTATCGTCTTTTTTCGCTCCACGTAATACGGGTCGCGAAGAGCCCGCAGCTACCTGAATAAAAGGACCCCTTACCTTTTATGTGCAGAACCCTACTTTAAAATGAATAGTTTTTACCAGGTTTTAACACGTACAAAAGTTCGTCGGCATGTCAAACTACGGCAACTGCTATACACGATTTATTGAGGAAATGTGTTTTGAGAGTAAAGTGTGAAATATGTTTTAGGAGTTTGTTATCTAATTGGATATATTTTTCTTTGGAAACTTCTCTATCTTTCTCGTAATAGAATGGACAGAAACATAAATGATAAAGGATATTTTGTAACGTAAGTAGGTTTAATAGGTACAATTTAAACAAAATAGCAAACTTATGTAAAGTGGGAATCTAAAAAAAATGTACAAATTAATAGCGGAAAGTGAATAATGACAATAATTTCCTCTTCTCAACTGCGGCACCTTTCATTTGCCCCGAGAGAGCGAGCTTGAGTTATTGATCTATTTTCGATAGTGTGCACTCTACGTATTCTATAAATACTTGAGAAACGTGCAGTTCTGAATAAAATACGAATGCTCTGAAAGTTTTAATGGTAAAATATGTTTTCAACTATTCCGAATGCATCTGGAATGAGCCTTAGTTTATTTATATCAAATATTTTAATGTTAGAACTGTACGAGCATTGGATAATTTTAAGCTATCTTCTTCTGGATGAATTTATAAATATCACCAAAGTAATCTTTTAATTCTGCGGGTTAAACGAAAATTTTAATTGTACGGCACAGCCGTCATACGTCATAAAACTTACCTAAAATTGTCTTCATACAGCTCAAATATGTTTTAACGGTGCCTCAGACTTCTTATTACCCCATGTAACTGCGACTTTACCAAGCTCAACCAATTTGAGCATCCCATATCACCTCGTTATATTTAACGATATCAAACGAGGTTTATATGACAGCGTTACATTTACTCCATATTTACCTTTAACTTTTTGAATACTCAATGTTCATTTTTGTGGATCGCTGTACCATACTGGATTTATCTGACATTTACTTGGATAAAATAAAAGCGCATTAATTCAGAGTTTTATTTGGTAAACGGATTTATAGTCAAAGATGTAAAAATAAATTCGATGAAACATTTGCAGTCCATGGATATCATTGTTAACTTTTATGCACAGCATGTATAAAATGTATTAAAAATCAACATGAATTTAAACAAGTTTTAGTTATCATCAGAACGTTCCCATAATTTTAATTAAAATGTACTGTTACTGTTTGCTGTGAAGAACTGAGTTATATTTTACAATTTATCGGAAATATAACGTCAAAATTTTGTATTTTCGAGCTAAGTACTTGTTTTATTTAGGCGCCTTCGGTTTAATTAACCGTGGTTGGGATGCGACATTTGAAAATGGCCGCTACCTGAACTTTGTGCCAGGATTTAAATTCAGAACTGAATTAACGTCATATGCACGCCTCATTAAATGAGATAAAAAACGAAAATAAAATCGTCACAATAAATCTTTCATATCTATTATTAAGTCCCTCCTCAAGATATTATGATCTTTATACATTATAAACCGTTTTTATAGTGTGTATTACTAGCGGTCCACCCCGGTACATATATAGTACGTAGTAATCACGTACCTACACAACGGTGAATAAATTTCAGATATCAAACAAAAAAGAACTAAAGCTTAAAATTATTAGCGATATGTTTAATTTCAAAATCTATTTTTTTTTATTTAAAAAGTAAAACAGAGCACTAGCCGGTGCAGTCACGCATTACCTGTCTGTCCTTAGCAGACTTATTTACTACAAAGGCGAGTTTTAAGTATAGCGAATAAAGATGTTGTATAATAAAATATTATTTAAAACTCAATTGTAATGTTCTTTCTGGGCTAAAATATCTCTTTATTTTAGTATTGGTATTAAATATTTATATAATGGTAAACTTTCATAAATCATTGAACTTGATATACTCTTTGATCAGCAAACCTACTCCATAGCATTAGAATCGATAACTTCAAAAGCTCGAGCACAGTTGTTTACGATTTAAGAGCTCTTTGTACGTCATACATGTGAAAATCTTCTTTTTGGGATATTGTTCGTTAAAAATCATTGCTAGTGCAGCCGAAGCATGAACAGTTTCAGAATTGCAATTGACCCAGTATCGTATAGTAAGCAGCTTTTTTCCTTTTTTGTAAACGTTATTGGTTCTAGGTATTGCCTATCAGAGCTAAAAACGTATTATATCATATAGTTATCCTCACAAAATACTTTACGACTTTCGCGTTAAGTAATTATAGTCCAGTATTTTCTTGTTTCATTTTACGTGTTCTATTTAGAAATTAAAGACTTCAGACCAATCGCTTTCAAATTTTCGAAACGTTTTGATAAATAACATAAATGTTAAAATGACTTATTAAATTATGTATCTTTTGTTTTTAATACAACAGATTTCTTTCTCTTTTCCAGATATTCGACAACTATTTCCACTTCCATCATAACTCAGTATCGCGGCGGTCGCTGTCACCAGCACATGAGCACCATGGCAGACTGGAGGCTGACTCCAGGGTGAGATGGGCGAAACAACAGAAAATACTATCAAGAAAAAAGAGAGATCTCATTACAATACCAGAAAGTTCTTCTACAGGTTAGAGGGTATATTTATTAATTAATTATCGTACATATTAATATGTTATACGTAGCGTTGTTTAGAATTTATTGTTCAGAATTTGAATATAGGGCATATAATGGCAACTATATGACATGCGGTTGTAGAGAAATCAATACGAGAAATGTGTTAATCTTTCTATCTATGAATGTAGCATAAATTTGAAGTCTTATAAACTCGCTTTACAAAAGTTTATTAAAAACTCAAAAGGGTCTCTATGTGAGAAAAATGCAAGTTTTCATAAATATACTGCGAATCGCGATTTTTTTCACTGACTCTGTTTATGCTCATTAACCTATTTAAGATATGAGTGATGTGTGCTTACTTTCATTAAAGCTACCGCTTCAAGTTTAATTATGAGCCGAGATAACCTACCTAGAAATTACATTACAATATTATCTTCGCAATTAGCACATTAAGTATGGCTACACATTACCATTTACAATTATAAGTTGTTAAATTGATTACATGAGCTTGATACACACTACAAACACCTCACGAGTTTGGTAAATATATATTTTCACTTAATTATATATTTATTAAAACACCGTAATTGTGGATGGTATTCCATGACGTTTAATGTGATTATTTGGTGATTTTGTATCTAAAGTTTAAAAATGGAGAATTGCGTGTATAAATTAGAAATAATAAAATTTTTAATTAAAAATAATGGATAACTTAATAGCACTCTATAGGAGAGGCCCTTAGAAGCGCACTGAACCTGACTTTATGTAAATCAAGTGCAGAAATGTAGAAAGTGTTTTGAAAACAGCACAGTTAAGTAGAGAACGCAAATAGGTAAATAGCCGGTTGACCTAGATACCCTGACTCCGTAAGTTGGCTGAAGTTCAAGACCAACAACCTTTGTTCCATTTCAGTGGGAATTCTTTGTCATAGAAGATTACTTTTATACTGTCTTCAGCATTACAAGTGTTTGCCCTGTTCTTGTATTCACGCATAAGTGTGCTCTGTAAAAATTCCCTTAATACTTTGTCACTGAAATTAAACTGCATTTCAGTTAACATACATGCATAATAAAATATATTATTGGTAGGGGTTCTGTTTTTGATTAAATTACGATTAATATTTAATGTATTGCAACGAGACAAATCGTATTGTTAGGAACAATATTTACAATTATAATACTAATACATTCAAATACTAGGAGTCACAAATAACTATCATAGCATCAAAAGTGTCACGTCAGAAGTTCAAACAGTACACTAATGCAATTTCACAGTTGAAACCAAATCGTCAGACGTTCCGTCGCCATCATCAGCAACTAAAAGGGATGCAGGGTCAAAAAGAGAGCTTCAACACACGAGAGTGAAAGGCAGGCCGCGGTCTGCTGACTACAGACTGTTGTTTAACGACCCGAAGTGGCCTTACATGTGGTATTTGGTAAGTCTTTTAATCATTCGTCAGCTTGCTACGTCATCACTGTACCCTCCGTGTTTCACCTTTCTCGAGTTTTTGGTCTTATAAGTAGATTGATGATTTCGTTATGTTATAAGGCATGTATTAAAAATATAAGTACTTTTTTCTATTAGAATGCAACTATTGTCATGTTTGATCAAATTAATTCCATTATAATATAGACAATAAAAATTAACATTTAGATTTTTTTTTCTATAAAATAAAAAAATATGCTTAACGCTGTTTCACAATAATAATCAGTACCACAAAATTAAGATTCCTTTTGCTTTTACTCCAGAGAATTGGCAAACGAATAGATGAATGCAGGTACTAATAAAAGGCATGATACTGCTGTATTGATTCACAATCCGAAAAGATCTTCAGAAAAACCCACAAAAGTGGGTTAAAAGTGTTATTTTTGCTCGCCCTCGCCCACTAAATTGTAATTATACGAAAGGATAATGATAAAAAAGTAATCTTTGTATCCATAATCCAGATCAGTGAACTATCAATATGAACATTCATTGTACATGTATGTCACGCGTCCAAATCAAAAAGGATAAACGTGGACTGGAAATTCAATACGTAAAAGCCACACTGATTCTCCATCGGCTTAATACATTGACTGAAATAAGCCACACCTGAATCTACATGGAAATCAGATGTACATGTGTCGAGTTGTGGCTTGAAACCGTTAGCATGTAAAACGAAAAATAAAATATAAGAATTGACAATGGATTTATTTACGATGAGGGACACAATTAAGGCATATTAATATAACGATGTAACCGAGTCGACAGAGTACAATAAATTTGGCTTTCTTTCATATTCATATAACTCATATTTTGTATTTGTATTGCTCAATCGCCTTTTTATAATGACATAACTGCAAACGGAGCTGCTACTACAATATACACCTACACACAAACGATAAAATAATCTGTAACAATAATATTAAGTACCCATTTGAAAATCCGCTTCATTTCTCTTCTCGCGTGTTCACTATCAGTATTATTTCCCAACCACTATTTTCCTCTTGAAGTTTAAGCTGTATTGGTGTGAAAATGGAACATATGTTTACAAACATAGGCACACATTTGGGCTGTAACATTAGAAGGGATTTCATATTAACATAAACGGTTTAACCATTATCCTTTTGATGTTTTGTAATTCGGAAAATAATTGTTTTTCTCTGTTTGATTTTCGGAAAGTATGTGTTTTTCTTTGTTTGATTTCTTTGATTCCTACTGAGATAACTCTTCGATAAATTCTTCGTCCCAGGAGCAACCACCAATTATGCAGTGAGCCAGTTTCTTAATCAGCATTACGTAGATTAAATCCAGTGTGTATATAAAACTGAAGATAGCTCTGATTAGTATCTTATACGGTACATGAAAGTGACTTGTCGTGTAAAAGGTAATTTTCCACCTCATTACCCACCTGTTTTCTCGTAATGAAGATCTTCTCATCTCCGACCTTTACCTCCATTTACTAAATGTTAACGTTAGGAGTGTTTAGATGTTTGATAAACGTATAATTTCCCGGCTAATTAATCGAGTTATACACGCTGTGTGCTTATTAAAGGCTTATTTTAGATCATATCTTTTGATGCCGCGCTCAGAACCATGCTCACGTTTCAGAGTATTGAAAATTATTCATTCAAATTATGTTTATTTTTCTCGGATTGTATAGATAGAGGAGTATTATGTAATAAACTTGTTGACTAACACTTTAAACTCTTATTTTTCAAAGTTTTATAGTAGATAATAAAAAACGCTTAAAACACCTTCAATGTATGTTAATATGTACAAAATTATTGCAAATTTATCGTCTTCATAACTTCTAATTAATTGCCTCAGTATCCACTACGTAATGTATTATCATAAACATAGTTCTATAATTGCCTCTCAGTAATGAATGTACTATCGTTTATCTTATACCTAGTAGTAATGGTGCAGTCTCATTAATTACTATAATAGTAGTAATTATTGTTTAATTTTAGAATCTTTTGCCATCGCTACATAGTATAAAACAAAGTGGCTTTCTCTGTCCTTATGTCCCTATGTATGATTTAATCTTTAAAATACGCAACGGATTTGGATGGTTTTTTTTGAAATAGATAGAATGATTCAAGAGAAAGGTAATTATGTATTATAACATCAATGAAACTACTCCGAATTGACGCGTGCGAAGCCGCGGGCAAAAGCGTATAATATTATGTTTTATGCTATTTATAAAAGGCATGTTTTTAAGGTCTTTTAATTGAAAAAAAAAAAAAAAATTAATCATTTCCACAAAAAGGCAACCGCGCTTCCATGGTGGAAACGCGGAAAAAGTAGTAAAATTTAAATCGTTGCTATTGAATGTCTTACTAATTAAGACGATTATAAATTAATTTCAAAAACGTAAATAGGTAAATTTTTAATATCGCTTAGAAGCACATATGGTTTTAAAAATACTTGCTGTAACTAAAAATATTGTCTATAATTAAAGAAGTGCAAGGCAATCTAGGTGTTTATAATTAGTTAAAATACATAGACCAATTAAAAAAAAATGTTTTATGGTGATTTTAAAAAACACTGAAAAAAAGGTTGATATAAGATATAAGTATCATAAAAATGCTGGCCGTTAACAAGATGTCAAAAATTAGATTAGAAACACAGAAAGTTCTTTTTTTAAATATACCGCGAAGCAAGGAATTATTTAAACAATATTAAATATCTAAATTAGTAATAAGATTGACATTGTTAATTTAGATATGTATTTAATATTATTATAATAATTTTATAGTATTGGATTTTAGTACTGAATGCATTTTTTTATAGAACCGGGGTGGCGGATTAGACATGAACGTAATGCCGGCGTGGCGGGAAGGCATCACTGGTCGAGGCGTAGTTGTCACTATCCTGGATGACGGACTGGAGACGGATCACCCAGATTTAATATCCAATTACGTAAGTACATAGCTAGACATTGTTAGACTCACTGAACGCTTGACTTATTGTTATTTATAATATAAAATAGATTTTATTTATAATGGAAAGAGATTCGATACCAGTTTTAATTTTTTTTTGTCGCACCCACAAAATAGTCGTACCATTTCCAATTGAAAAATTCGGCGACTTTAAATCTTTTTGGTTGTTGACGAGCCCAGCCGGAACAAACGAGGTAAAAGGATGTACAAAAACAAAACTTGTATTTTTCCGACCGTGATGTGCTGCCAACGTAATTTTAAATCAAAATTTAAATATGGAACAAAGATGTAGCTCTGTAACGATGAAGTGCAGTATTTTATATTTCTAGAAAATGCTTTCCTACCCTATCCTTCATTTGGAATTTCTAAGAAAATTGCTGCTGCTAGATATTTTTATAATGTAGCTGTTATTTATCATAACACGTATCGTTTTTAAGAGAAAAGAATATAAGATATCCTTTTATGTAACTTTATCTACCAAAACATTATTACAAATTTCGATACTTTGTTAAATAACTGTCGCTAAAATTGCAGAAGTCACTTTTTCCTTAAATTCCCAATATTTTAGTCAAAACTTTCATGCATCATTACGACTTATACATACGTGCCGCTTAGTTCGATTAAAATACGTACTTAATTTAACTTTAATTTATTATTCAGATAGTGCATAGTCTGTTTTATGTAACAGCTAAATGGATGGCTAATGGACATCTCGAAATTACTGCACATTCGGTACATAAGTACGAATGCAGTCATTTGCTTTAACGTACGCACCAAAATTGGCTTTTTGCTCAAACTTTAACTTCTGTGGCACAAAACCTCCCGATTCGAATTGCTCTCTCTGTAGTATCTACGTACACGTTGTTCCATGTATACAAAAAATATTTTGATCATAGATTTTAATATAAACTAGATATAAAAAACGCAAAATACATAAACACTTTCCGTAAGATAAGGTAACATTTATCATTTTTTTTATTAAAATCACACTATCTCTGGTGCCAAGTATGATAAAATTGTTCCTATGAGGGTTCTATATTTCCAAATGCGAAATTGTGAACTAACATAGAGATAAAACTCTAATAGAACGGAACTCGTTCACTTATCTTTACGTACAGATTGCAGTTTTGTTGTTCAAATTCCCACTGCCGCTA
Source organism: Zerene cesonia (assembly GCF_012273895.1). Lineage (NCBI taxonomy): Eukaryota > Metazoa > Arthropoda > Insecta > Lepidoptera > Pieridae > Zerene > Zerene cesonia. The sequence continues at coordinate 4,025,647 of NC_052105.1, read as the reverse complement.
TGCTGACATTTCGCTTTGTACAATTTGAACTTAATGGACTTTTATCGATTTTCGTTTAAAGAATCCGAATATATACCGAATGAAATCTACTGCACGATTATAGTTTGTTGAATCAAAATACTGTTTTGTAGATGATATTCAGTTGATTTGTTGAGGTTTGTAGAAGACTAGTATCTAAGTATCAATATCATTCATTTTGATATCTTCGTTTAGCTTTCGAGTATTATATTAGTAGGTCATATTTGATTTATCAATGCAATTTTAATCCAGGTTATGTAATGCGATAGAAAAACAATATAGGACAAAAACTTAAGAAAATAAGACCCTAAACAAATTATAATTACAATTAAAAATTAAAGCGAAGACTTAAATTATCATGATCCCATCCTCATTAGCTTCGTTCTTTCATAAAAAATTAACAAGACCTGAAGACAGCCCACACAATGCTATCATGACTTATTCAGAGATCCGTTTGATTATCAAAACAATGAAAGTGATGAAGGTTTCTCTGAATGCAAGCTGATACTTCCAGCATCGGACGGATAAATGATCGCTTTTACCATCCGATGTCATGAATATTCTCTTGTGAGCTGGAATATATTTCCAGTGGCACTGGGAGTTATACGTCTCGTTCTGGTGAAGTTGTGAACGCCTCGATTTATGCTTGTTTTACGGTTTCGTTTAACTGAAGCAAAAACTGTTGTGTAGTTCGGTAACAGGATATGGACGTTGTAAATTATTTTAGTTGTGATATACGACAACTCGTAGCGTATTGTATATATACTATATGTTATTTGAACTGTACATTTTTCATTTATTAAAATTATTTTATTTAAGTAAGTACTTGTTTTAACACCTATGTATCCACATTTGTATGTTGGATAAAGATTATAAAGAAGGTAAGGTCAGGTTGGATAAAGAAGGTAATAACAAGACATTCACGAATGTTAATTATACATATTTTATTAGCGATATTTTGAGCACACAGAATACGAAAGGTAATCTTAAAATAATTTAAGGTGACATTCCACAGCTTTACGTAAAAATAATCAAATTTCGTTGAAATACTAATAAATAAATGGATAATTTATATAACAAATGTACAAAGGTTTGTCGTTTTGTAAATAAATCTCTTTCCCAGGACCCGATGGCGTCATACGACGTGAACTCGCACGACTCAGACCCTCAACCGCGGTATGACATGATAGACTCCAACCGGCACGGGACGAGGTGCGCGGGAGAGGTTGCCGCAACCGCTAATAACTCTCTGTGTGCTGTTGGAGTGGCTTATCAGGCTAGTGTTGGTGGTGAGTTGCTTTATTTCCCTTAAGGAGTAGGTTTAAAGATATCTAAACGTAGAATTTGCATTTCTGTCATAGTTAACGTTATTGTCTTTATTTAATCTTGTGAAGAAAACCAAACAGAATTTCAAGCGTCTGACTATCGATACACATGTAACGCTAAAATGCAATTACGTTAGTAGAAAAACTTTTGTAAATATTATATTCTATGTGTAACCATACAAAAATTAAACAATGTTTCTCAGTAGGTAGTAGACACATCAGCTAACATAGATTTTACTAATAAAGCCCATGTACTGAAAGAGAGTATTATAATATTTATTGCCAATACGCACATCTGATGTCCAATTAACCTCTTCGCCATAATTTGATCGCGCTAAGGTCCTGTTAATGTTAGTGCAATTAATGTGGTAATTAACTTCAGTACATATAAATAATATGTGTTTGTACTGCTATCATATTTATTATTCATTTTGATAATATTATGAGATATATTTTTTTTTTGCTTTCCTTATAATTAATAGATTATTTGTATTAACAAACATTTTTGGCCCAACTGAAATTGTAATATAAATCAATCGTCTCTAGAATGTCTGATCTAAATAAGTCATGCATTGGCATCACACTGGGCGTCCAGGGTTCAGATTCCGGTCAGGAAAGTTATCTATTTGATGACCAATTAAAATTTCTATTAGTTTCACACCACTGTAATGTAAATTTCCTGTTGATCTGCTTCGTAAGAGTAGCTTAATTCTTCAGATTAATTACTAAAAGAATACCATAATTTTTTGATGTCATAAATACACAATCATGTATATTCATTTGGCACAAACAGACGTTGCCACTATATACATAGAATATTTTATACACATAAGGACAATCGCCAGTCGCCGAACTGTGTGACACTGTTGTTAATTACGTGAGAATTAAACTAATTGAACTATTCGGTTGATATGTTAGAGACTGTTGTGGATCAGCACAATAGAGACTATATTAATATTAATTACTTTTAACAGGCATGCAATTGTTAATTAAATATTATATTTTTAAAGCTTCAGGGGCAGAATATGTACTTTAAATTAATTATCTTCCATTTGAGGAAGTTTAACTGGCAAATAAGGTAGAACAGGAATCTTTATTTACATTTTTTTCAACTATGTAATAAACTATGTCATTACCCAAATATTAAAGGTTCTAAAGCGTCTCTTAAAATAAGTGGTATCACATCAATGATCAAAGTCCCTTTTAAAAGATGAGCAACATGGGAACAACACAAAAAAGCCTGTAAAGCATCCCAGCGTGTATGTTTCGAAGATGCCGACGGTGCATCTCTCCTACATGTTTATTAATTTATGATAATTCGGCTTTAACGCCGCAGTTATTCCGGCATCTCCTGAAATTATGCAAATTAATTCCGCCGTTTTGTGAGATGAGAGCACTAAACATTTATAAACATCTCTTTATAGGGTTATCTTGGTTCAAGAAGTTCGTTAAATTAATACCAGATCTAATTACATTGACCAAGTTATTTGCATATATTTGCTCGTCGTTATTAATAGAATAATTTATTATAACTTCTTCTTTAAAGTTAGTTTTATCCTGTTTTAAACTATATTGTATATAAACTAGGCAAGTACGTATGTTTATCAAAGTTATGGTACGTTAGTGCTCTTCAATATTCTGTGGTTATAGTTAGCATTCGATACTATCATTTATAATTTTACTGAAATGTTAAATTTCTTTTTTCGCATTCAAATATGATTCGAAAATGTATGTTTACTAAACTGAGATTATTTCAAAGTTGTATATGACTAATCGTTTAAAATATTTTCATCACAAAAATTCCCTCGTGCGTAAATGCGGTGATTTCAACGAAGAGAAGAAATATATAATAACGTAACCTAGCAAATGCTTTGGGGAAAAGCAATATTCCAAACAGGAAAACGCTTAAGCTATCACCATACAATTGTTGTTCTATTCGTAACTCACAAAACTTTTTTGTTTTAAAGTGTTAATAAAAAATAGCTTGTTTTTTATATCTAAATATAGATTGTTATAATATGAACTTATAGTATATATTTATAAAAATAGAGTTTAATGGTAGAAAAATATAGCCATCTTTTTATGTTATATTTGATGTAACTAGAATTTGACATATTTCACGAATTCTCATGAGTGAGTATTTACTTCCAGGCGACCTGTTTTCGTGGTTTATTTTTGGATAACAATATCACGCCAATTACATAAATATTCGACTACAATATAGCTGAATGATCAAAAATATATTATATTAAAGTAATAACTGTGAAAATTACCCTGTCTGTCTCTTCATCCTTTATACACGTGAGCGAAGCCGCGGGATTATATATATGTGTCAATAAATGTTATTCATTAGAATGTTAAATAAAAACAAAAAAAAACATCACAAAGCATATAACAATAGAGATAAAGAATAACGAATTATTGAGTTATTTTATAATTAGGTAGGCACGCACAGCAGCCTAATACCTATAATTTCCTCAATTAAATAATTAGCTGTTAAATGAGATTTCGGTTGGTTAATTGGATTCATAATAACATCCAGTAGCAAAACATCCATTCGAATGCAATTAAATTTGCATAATTAGAAATTTGCAGGTTAATAAAGACATTTGGGAGTGTACCAAATGTATACCAACTAATTCCATTAAATAGGTATTTGCATTAATATCATGAGGTTGGCTTGAGTGTAATGTCTTTGCTTCCATATTTGAAAGTTAATACTCGAATTATCAGGGTCGACGTAACTCAATAAATTACGTTAATGCAGATCAATTTAGGTCGGAATAACCATGGTAATCTATCTATATTATTTTCTTTCTATAACTAATTATGTTTTATTCCTATCTATAAATAGAAAAATATATATTTTCATATATTCGAATCAATTAATAAATATTAATTGAATTAAAATCAAAAGCTATAATCTTGGCCTTTAAGAATTGACCGCGGGTAGCTGGGCGATGAATCTTTAATGTAAGCCTGATTGATATTCCAGTTCGTTCAAAGAATATTCAATTTCATCGAATCGAACCTCGTAAAACCTTAGACGAGTATTAAGTGATCAATTAACAAGTTCTTGAGTAACGTCCATTGTAATGTAATCAAAAATTAATTCGTTTCGTCAAACTTTAGTTTTATGGGGATGAATTGTGAGTTACCCTTTAAAAACAAAACATTGATATTATATTTATATCGGATCACACATACATCTCGTTGATTATAACAGTGATTCTCAAACTTAAAGTTACTTCGACAAAAAATCTTCCCAATATGGTCTTCATTAGTTCAGTAAATATGAAACCACGTTTTCTCATAACTTGTATTGCATCTTTATACTACTAACCAAGCTCAATTTTTTAGAATCTGTGTTGATTAGGAACAGGTTTTAATCAATAAAACAGATATTAAAAATCTGCCATCGCCCCCTTTTTCTAGACCTCTTTACTGCTCTCTAGGCCTTCGACGCCCTCAAAGAGGCATAATCGCCAACTTTGAGAAATACTGGATTAAATATTATTAAATATTTGCTTAGGTTATGTTATATCAATGTTTTTATGATGTTTGTAATTGGACTGTTTTATTTGTCTACAGTCTAGACTTTAGCGAGACCGATGGAGACGAAAAACAGTCTAGTGCTATAACTGCAAAATGAAATTACTTTCATCAATACGTATTTATACGCATACTGGTATTAAAATGACATATAAATTTTTGTTTAGTGCAATAATTTATCAAGAGTTTACTAACTTTCTATGATCACGTTCGTCTCGTTTTGGTGGCAAAACGAGTCGTTTGTAGTTATATTCTACCGAGGGCCCGTTTCATCGCTTACTTGTAAATCTTCTGATAGTTGGACGCTTTGTCGTATAATGTGGAGTTTAAATGATGATGACGATATTTTAAAACTATACACAAGAAATTGCAACTGACTGACGTTGCAGAGTAGATCTAAAACAGTGCCAACCAACTTCACACCGAACACACACATAAAAACCGGTATGAACGACGATATAAAACACACCAATAATTGTTCAACAGGCCATAAAGAGTTATCTTGTCTCTTGTCCATATTCTATTGTATGCTGTTGTTTTCTATTATGATATGTTGTGTGTGTATTTGTGTGTTTAAATAAATGTTTTTCTTTCTTTCTTTCTTCCATAGGTGTTCGTATGCTAGACGGTGACGTAACAGATGCAGTAGAAGCTCGGTCCCTCAGCCTGAACCCGCAGCACGTAGACATATACAGTGCGTCATGGGGACCTGATGATGATGGCAAAACTGTAGATGGACCTGGGGAGCTCGCCACTAGAGCCTTTATTGAAGGAGTAACTAAGGTATGACTTTCGAGATTTTAATTGAACTTCTAATACTATAGTAAATATATAAAGACACTATAAGTTGTATTTCGTGATTAAAAATGGTAGGTGGTCCGCGGTGTTTTGTTGTTACAGGGTTTTTTAATTTATGCAATTTGTGAAATCTTATGTAGGTACATTTATATGTCCCACGTTAATTTTCTAATGTATGAGTCTACAAAAAGAATATATATAGGTAACTCCTAGCAGCATAGCATAATTTGGGTCAGCTAAAATACCATAAAATATTTTACGCCTAAAAGATGGGTTCAAAGCTAATATTGCGACATAAAACAAGTACAGATAATTTATGTTTAGTTTTCGTATTAACATTTACTACGTGCGATTATCGAAATTGTGTAATAAGGCGGGGTTAGTTAGGGCCTTTACAGAAGGCGTTACTCTGGTTATTTATAGTACAGCGGGGGTCAGAAAATAGCTACGCAAAGGGCGAAGGAAACACTACCTACTTGTTGTTATATTTAACATAAATTTCAACGTAATAGTCTCGTAAAAAGGTCACGAGAAACAATATATTTTTCTTGTTGCCGATTTGAACCTCTACCGCCCAATACTATAGAAGATTAATTTAAAGACGGAAACTACATAAAATTTAATTTGCCATAAATTTAATTAACGGAACTAACAAGTAGCATCAAGCTTAAGCAATTTTAATTTGTATAATTTTAATTATAATAGTGTTTCATGTTAAAATTAATATTCCTATAATATCATACGTACATCTAACATAGTAATTATTACCAAAAAATAAAGTAGTGACTTATAATGTTACAATACTATTCATACAACAGAAAGCAGTTGTATGTTTCTATTGTAAAAACTCATTAGAGGAATTGTGCACAAAATTTGCACTTGAAATATTTATTATTTGTAAAGGTGAAGCATATTAAGCGAGGTACACTTGCCACCATGTCCTAAGTAAACCTTTGCCTTGTTAGGAATAAATTTACATAGAAAACATTTCATCTTTAAATATATGATGCGGCTTAGGGATTATAATGAAATAATATTTTTGTGTAATAAGTAGTTCTATCTATTATCCATGTAAATAAATATAAATGTATATTTGAAGATGCGTAATGTGGTTAAATAGAAAATAATGTCTGAAGACGCCCACTAAATTCATGAGTAAATTATGAAAATTAAACAAGTTGAAATTTATTATTAACAAAGGGCAGAGTATTAATAAGCCCTCTGCAGGAACACTTCTCTATTCACTTTTAATGAAATGTCACAGCTGTTTTAAATTCGCAACTTGAATTTAAAGCCTTCCACTGTTATGGGAAATTACAATTTGAGCACTTGACATAGAGTTGATTTTGGTCTATATTCTGATAGCAATTTAGCAAACGTAGTAGCGCCGAGTCGGCAGCTACCGAGGCGGGAATAATTTCTTTAATGATGCAATTATTTTCACTAACAATTTCCCATACTATATGGTCAAGATATCATAAAATTTACATAATACAGCCATCCGTTTCAGTAACGTTCATCCGAGCGCGGATTTATCTTGTCGTCGGCTTAGACGTTTTATTAGTTTACCGAAGTAAATATATTTCTAACGAAAGCAATTTCCGCGGATTAAGGACATTATTTTTCATTCGCAGTCACTATGTGGAGATTGCTGACATAATGTAAGATATGAGACTGTTTAAAGCGACGTTAACACGAAATAATTTTATGACGCGGTTCGCACAAAACAATCTTTCATTATTTCTGTTATAACTATTGTATTTAATTTTATTATAATTTTGATGGAAATTCATTCTCAACTATCTGCCATGACATAGGCCACTTTTGTTATATTATCAATATATGTTTATATTTCTATTTTATGAGATAGAATGTCCACATTCCTGACTTAAGTACTATGTTTTTTAAATAAAGTTTTTGATGATAATAATTACAAAGTTAAATATTTCTTTGTAAATAAAAGAGGAGAGAAATTCTTTCTAGATTTGGAGAGGGTAATGGTTTCTGACCAACTCGATGGCGTATATGTTGATATGAACTTACAAACTATCTCTACTAAATAAACAATTTTACTTTATTTATATTATACTTATTATCTACGCATTATGAATGTGGCGACACATGAGTAAATTCAATTAATTTACTGATAACTTCGCTTCATTTCATATTTGCCGTCAACTTGGGGTGTCGTAACTTGACAAGTGCTAAAGTAACTCAACAAACAACCCTTAAGTTGTATTTTGTTGCTTCTAACTTATATCAAATCAAGTTTAAAGTGATAAACCACATTTACGAGTAACAGGTAAATACATTTCAAGCACACATATTTCTGCTACAACGAATTTTGTGCTCAAGGATTATAATCGATTCATGTTGATCCTATCCTACTAGACTAGTAATATTATAAATGCGAAAGTTTGTAAGGATGTGTGAATGTTTGTTACTCTTTAACGCAAAAACTGCTGAACCGATTCCAATGAAATTTGGTACGTAGATAGCTGGGCAACTGGAATAACACATAGGCAATATATGTATATTTTTACGGCATATAGAGTTACGCGGGTGAAACCGCGGGGCGCAGCTAGTATAGTATAATTCTAATAGGTATAAAAACCTATATAGAAGGATAAAATATTTTATAAATACTAAGAAAATAAATCGGGTAACTATCTACACTTGAACACTTAGTCTATTGTGCTTCCACTCCATGAGAAAGTAAACTATCAATTACCGACATGCGATACGTTTACTCGGGATCGTTCAGTATAAGTAAGGGGTACATGGAACCTTACGTAAATGTATTAAAGTTCATTATCGTTATTCTGATACATATATCTCAACATGGAGTGTGTGTTAATAAATTGTTTTGTATTCAATAATAAACTTATCCTGACATAGATTGAAAGAACTACCTAGGAATAAGGGCTTATCTTATATTTATAATTAAGTCCACTTTTATGTTAATTAAATGTGTAATCCTTAATCAATCATAATTTAATAACATTTATACGAAAAATGCCTCCTTCGTTTATTAGGAAAAATTCTCGAATTTAAAAAGGATAGCAGTAAAGCAGAGGAGAGATGTTTTCCTACGTGACGTCAACAAATGATTGAGTAAAACGAATGTGAAGCATTATCCATCAAAATTCATCCGGCTATCCGTTGTTATATATATCCGGTAAACATAACATCGGATGTTTAAAATGTTAATGAAGTCGATTTGACTTTTTAGTTGTTTATTTTGTGGTAGGTTTATTGTATTTTTTTCGCAAATAAATGTGTCCCTACGTTTTTTATATTCACATTCAGTGTAATCAATATGAAATTGCATTCACAGTAAAAATTGACTCCAAAAAGTTTTGATTGCACCTATTTTTTGTCATGAAATACAAATTCTTAGACCTGTAAGTGAAAAACATTGCATTTTTATGACATATACTTAACAGTTAACACGTGTAATTTAAGGGCGCCTTGTAGCTGACTGTAGGGGAATATTCAAAGCGAATCATATATTGATTTGATCAAAAGTTCGTTTAGACTCCTTTGTTCGTTTATACTTCCGTGTTTGGTTGTTTACGTTAGTATCCATCTATATACATTTCACTGAGTTATACGTCAAATGTTTAAAAAATATAATAAGAAATGTTTCTTACCAGGGTCGTAATGGCAAAGGCTCGATTTTCGTATGGGCTTCCGGAAATGGAGGGAGGGAACATGATAACTGCAATTGCGATGGTTACACCAATTCTATATGGACCCTCTCAATATCGTCCGCTACGGAGCGAGGGGAGGTGCCGTGGTACTCTGAAATGTGCAGTTCGACTCTCGCAGCAACGTATAGCAGTGGAGCCATTAATGAGAAACAGGTATGTAATGTTATTCTTATCTTTTATAAATATCATCTTACTTTCTTTTTGAATAAATCTATTCATAAAGAAGGTAAGTAGGTACATATGGCATGAGTTTCATTTACGGTATTTTAAATTATTTATAGGCCTTGAAATATACGAGAGTGTTATTAATGAAGCGCTATGATAGTAAATCCAAAGGGATATAGTTAGTGACACCGACCCTTGCGTGAGATTATGAGTTGGATCTTCATAGTGACAGGGTGTTTGTTTACATAAGCATCCTATTTTAGTACGAAAAGATTTCATTGTGTTTACATTATACAAGAGTAAGGTACAAAATTTTATTTTGTTACGGTATATTAATAATATAAGAGAACATTTATTTATTTTATTGAATGAGAATTTTTTTTTCTTTATGACGCAAGAGTATTCGATACTATTTTTCGCAACACTTTTTAATACGTACACTGTACACTATATACTGTATACATTGTACAACAATATAAAAATAAGTTCAATACAAGTTGTATACCTCTAGTATGCAACTATATAAATATAAAATTCACAAGCTCTGACAGTCTTTATTACCTTGCACGTTTTGCAAGAATTTGTGAATGTCTTTGAGTGAAAAATTTAATTTTAAAATAGTTTTCATAGCCAGACTCTGCGACCTAATTACTTATTTTAAATACTTAGTTACTATAGTGTTTGAAAATTTGAACTCGTTGACATTTCTTCTGTATATTACATAGATAAGCAAACATTCATATCTGCGCAATATCTGCCTATGTTTATTTAAATAAAAGCGAGCAATAGTGTTTACGATTTGCGAACACGAGCTCAAAAGAGCAACCCCATTTGGCCGGCAAATATCTGCTGAATAAACATTTCCTATTCACAAAGTAGATCGCGGCGCAAAGAATGGACGTGGTAACCACAGTAGCAACATTGTAATCGGGAAAATCGCGGTCTAATGCATGTTTGCGTTTGTTTGGTTTCCCTGTACATATTAGTTTAATCGAACCCTATTTAACTAATGGCTATCTGAATTTACACATGATGATTTAACTTTTTTCACGCCTTTAGATATTGAACAAGATTATCTTACAATCCTGGTGATTGCTAGGAGTCGTCAACATAACGATGTCATCTGTAACTAATCTGGCTCATCGATAAACGTAATAACATGCCTACTAATTTTATTATTTTTATTTATAAAGTATAAAAAAGACATGGCTAAATTTGCCCTTTCGATTTTTCGTTATTCTACGTCGGTCTTTTTTGTTTATTAAGTCAAAATATCAAAGGTTAACCTAACCAATAATGTTCTTCAGTATACTGAAACTTAATAAAGGCACTTGAAGCATACTGTAAGCATACATATGTTCGGTTAATGTGACTTAATACAGACCTTCTCATATTTACCGCGAAATATGAAAGGAGCCTAATCCCCATTCTTCAAAAAGACAGTCTTTTCCAAATATCCATAATACATAGACTGATCATTTTTTTTTATTGATTAAAATGAACTCCACTGACCTAAATACTTACTGTATGTTCAATGCCAAGAATTACTATAATATGTGGTCAATGATGATGACGATGATGTTGGTGATGATACCACGTTACTACCAGGTGGTAACAACGGACCTGCACCACTCGTGCACGACGGGGCACACGGGTACGTCCGCGTCGGCGCCGCTCGCGGCCGGCATCTGCGCGCTCGCGCTGCAGGCCAACCGGGAGCTCACGTGGCGGGACATGCAGCATATTGGTGAGTGGATATACACATATATACATGTGAGTGGTCATACTCCCTCATAGGAGGCCTGTGTCCCAGCAGTGGGAACATATATAGGCCGATGATGAATGGTCATACTATATGCGTCCCGCGGTTTCCACCGCGTAAGTTTGTATCCCGTAGGAATATTGGGATAAAAAGCTTATTGCCTATGTGTTAATCCAGTTGTTCAACTATCTACGTACCAAGTTTGATTGCAATCGTTTCAGTAGTTTTTGCGTGAAAGAGTAACAAACATACACTTACATCCATCCTCACAAACTTTCGCATTTAAAATATTAGTAGGATGGTACTCTGCATTTACGACACTAGAGTAAATTTGTTTACCTACTTATCACTCACACACATATAATCGCGCGCACACAACTATCATACATACTGTATGAAGATTATTTTGCGAATAGCAATATTTATAAGTTTTGTTACCTCAGTTTCTTGGATAATTAATATATATTTAGGGCTCGTATTTACCGTCACAACTCTGGCAAGTGATTAAATGAGTGTTTTTATTAGATCTAAGCCAATCGACGAGGGACCTTCTGCTCGAAGAACTTGTTTTGTTGTATCTAAATAACTTTTGCAGTTCGCATAGTGTGAATAAGGTTAAAAATATGTACCAGTGTGAATAAGGTTAAAAATATGTACGAGAATCTTAAAATATAAAAATATATATAAATTTCTAAGATAAGCTAAGTATAAAGTGTTTTTAAATATCCATAATAGACATAATATTTTAAAATCTCTTTCTCGGCAAGTGTAGAATATACATTAACTTTGTAATTTCATTCAATAACATTGCATATATTTTTTTCTACTTATCGTATTTCAACACGTCATTTCGATTAACAGACGAGAAGATATTTACACAAGTAACGTATCAAAGCTTTACCAAAGACATTGTACGGCTTAGAAAAGTAGAAATAAAAGGGTGTCAGAAATATACGTGTTTACGACGTTACTCCACTTTTTATGATCAGTGACACAGAAATCTCAACGTGCGCCAGTAGAGGGAACAGCGCTAGGAAGGAAAATAAAACGCTCGCAATTACATTTCCAACATCGAAACTGAAAAATATTTTAAAACATCAGTTTCGCTGTTTCCATTCGACTTAAGGCGTACCGTCTTAACTATTCTTTTAAGGTAGATAAAATCGTCTTACCTTCTTAGCAGAAAATGCTTTCAAAGAAAGATTTCGCGCGAGATAAACGCTAATCCTATTTACTTTTCCAGCTCTCCCTGACATGTTTCTTATGTGTGAGATAAAATACCTACCTGAAACGCTTTCGCTATATTCACTTTATGACGCAGTTATTTTCAGTAATCAACAGAGCCATGTCTGTTTTATCCAAGTTCAGCCGGATTACTACAAAAAGCCATTTTTCCGTTTAACATCTTTTTGTTTGGGATCAAAATGGATGGAGCAGCATAAATGTTTAATAGACTTTTAAGGGCAGATAACTGAATGTGTGTTATTAAATCCTTTATACATTTTTCTGTTTACATTTCGTTTTTAAAATTGCTAATAGTAGGGTTGTTAACAAACTGTCTGCGTAATGACTTTAGGGGAACAAACATTTTAGAATTTATTTTCTTATTGAATACAGTTTGTGTATAGAAAATGGATGATATTATTTCATACAATAGAATAGCATAACTTTATTCCATCTTTCTCATTCCATCAACATTAACATGAATATTTCTTATATTTATTTTTTCCGGGAACTAGACATTGGTACAAAACATTTCAATATATTGTTCGGGTATTGAAATAAAAACCATAAATAAAATATACTACCTACGAATATCGTACTCATGTATTTGACAGCTGTTACTATTCCTATCTAATGAATCAAATTCCCCGCGTCAATCCATATTGCAACTATGAGTAAGGGGTTTTTTTGTTGATTTTCTAAGAAGCAGAAGTATTTAATTCTTTCAAATGTATACTGTATCTATTTATAGTTATAAATGATGATTATGGCTACTCTAAACATACCGAATAGGTGAAACAATAAACGTGAATTTAATCCCTGGCATCATCTGTCCAATTAACAGACTTTTATACAAGTAAATGTCGTTACTGCGTCACGTTTTATTCAAGCTAATTCCTTGCTATATTATTTATCTCGTAGTAATTTAAGAAATTCGAGTAATATGCGAAAGTTTCGTACAAATAATCCAATAGTTTTTGAGGGTAATTTAGTTTTGTTTACGGGAACGGCATAAATCGCTCAGCGTGCAAACGTAATTGGCGTTAGCTAAGCTCTCCATTGTAAATACAGATTGGGTTGAGATTATTCGAATATTGCGACAAAATAGGCACAGGAAATTGCAGGAAATACGACGGTTTTGCTTTGAAACGAAGATAGTCAAACTGGATAATTTAAGAATTTTGTTGTAGATTTATTCCATGTATTGTCTTTTTAGAAGCATTGTTACTGTTGCCATTGTCATGGCCTAGATTCCCGATTAGGATCATAGCTAATTTATGTAATTAATATTCCCGATACGAATATTGTTGGATCTGTAAAATAGAAATTATGTCAAGCAATTACTTAATGTAGAGAGAGAGTTAAAATGTAGTATTTGGATACACATCCATTGCAATATGTCATTATACATACGTGACACATTAAGTGTAGGTTGCCCTGTACATACTACTTCTTACTTCTTAGCATAATATCTCACCTGGTTTTCTATTCCTAGTTGTACGGACAGCAAGACCAGAGCGTCTGTCCCTAAACGGGGATTGGCGGACCAACGGAGTGGGTCGCAACGTGTCGCATTCCTTTGGCTATGGGCTCCTGGACGCCGCGGGGATGGTTCGGCTCGCTCGCTCGTGGAGGACTGTGCCGCCGCAGAGGAGGTGCGAGCTGGCCGCTCCGAGACCGCAGAGGGCTGTGCCTGCTAGGTCTTCCATCACTTTGCAGGTTTGGCAAAAATTTTATATGTGAATATGCGGTCAGTTTCAATTTGAGTTATTATTGTCCTTCTTATTAAGTATACTGTATTTGTTGCGAAATTGAATTATTTTGTATTCATTTATTTGCATTTTAATCAATTAATTATTAATAAAACTATTATGTTTTTGTGCTTATAATGAGATAATCTTATTTAATAACGGCATTAAACGATAACTTATGTTTTGAATTGCTATAAGCTTGACAAAATATTTAGTTATTTGATGTATGAAGTTAGTTTATGGATAAGACCTTAAATTTTTTAGTAATCTTAAAATAATTACAGTTTTGCAAATGTAGCGCAAGGTAAACGTTCAGATTATTTTTTTAATTTTGACTAATAATCTATCCAGTGGGATATAATGAGGCTCAGTGGAATTATTAACTGGCTGGAACGGGTGTCATTAGACTTCACCCGTTCCTGGTCATATAGACTTTATTTTTTTAAAGCTTTGCGCCACATCCTAACTTCCATATAAATATTTTATTTGTCGCGTGGTATGTGCCGGAAACCTTTATTCAAATGTAAGTGTTGCGCTGAGGTTCCCTCACAATGTCGCTGATCCCCGCAGCTGGACGTAGGCGCGTGTCCCGGCGTGAACTACCTGGAGCACGTGCAGGCGCGCGTGTCGCTGTCGGCGGCGCGGCGCGGCGACCTGCGCATCGCGCTCACGTCGCCCGCCGGCACGCGCGTCACGCTGCTCGCGCCCAGGTGAGTGCTTGCGCTTTTCAGCTGCACCGAGCTGCGTCACGCCGTGAAATACGCGGAGCGCGTGCACGTGTACTCGTTTTTAATAATAATAATAACGGCAGGCGCCCATAGTTCCCCACAGACCCAACCCACCAATCCATCTGACATCCCCTTTCCATAGACCAGTTTCGTTTCATGTCATTTTTTTCTTGCAATAGTCCTACATCGGCCGCGGACTGCCCAGGGCTGTATGTTCATAGAGCAGCCATGGGCAGACTGCAGGTGGTGTCATACAACACATTAAATTCTCTAAAGTGTTTTTGAGAGATACACATAATAAAAATAAGTTGGTATCCCTCGTACCATATGATCATAACAGGGGATTAAGAACTTAATATTACATACGAATAAAATAAAATTTTTTGCTTTCCTAAAACAAACTCACTACCGTGAATCTGAATTCTCTGGCTACGATACCTGTAATTTAAACTATGGAAATCACAAACCACTCAAAGTACCCACTTGAAATCTTTGCACGCTTAGCGCAAACAAGGTTTTAAGAACTCTTACATTTTATATTAAGGTTTACCTTTGGTATCGTTAACGTTACAACTCTAATAACCCAAACGATTCCCTTTATTACACGCTTTTTATTAGCTTCACCTGTATGTTTGTTTGTATGTTTGTTTGTATGTTTGTTTGTATGTTTGTTTGTATGTTTGTTTGTATGTTTGTTTGTAACCGACTTCTTTGGGCGCGATTTTGACCCACTTTAAACGGCCAGATTTCGTTCAAACTTTGTAGATTTATTGAGGACCGATGACAATACACTAATTTGATAAAATTATTCCATTTTTCAATTTGCAAAATATGATTTTTGTTAAAGCGTGTTTTTTAGTTTTTTCAAACTATTATTTATATTTCGTTGTTTCTTATTTAAATTCATAGGCAGTACGTCGTTTTCGGAAGTTTCGGAGTAATTTACTAAGCGTGACAAAGCATCTTTCTTCTATATCGAGTGACTTTAAATGCTACTAAACTCACTTTTCTATAAAAACAAAAATATGACAAGTTCGGGAAGAATCATTATTTTCTGATAAAAGTTTTACAAATGTACTTTTGCTTCAATCATCTTTTCAGCTTTATGTTTATTTTTAACTAGCATTATAATAATCAATCGTAAACCTTTACGCATAACAAATTTAATCAGCACACATGACATGATATTGTAGGACCAATATACCCAGATATTTGGTATGTTCGAGTGTTGGTGAGATTCAAGTAATGTTAAAATTATTCACACTCACACACTCCTGTTATCTGTTAAATTTTAACTTATAATTATGCTATACTATTTATAATTATGCTATACACTATTGTTTGAAGATGTTGTTACACTGGAATCATTTGGGAATAACCTCTTGCGGTAAATAATATAAGTTGACTAAGATGTTAGTTGGTCATTGTACCGAACAAGTATCATAACTCTCTTTATACTACATCCATACCAGCGTTGTTAAAACGAACCACAATTTAACAATCAGCAATCTTACTCGTGTTTTATTATGTAACGACAATCACATATGCCAGCCCAGCGCTTTATGCAAGAGTAATGTTCGCAAATTACGCTCTATAGCCAGTGAGTGGTGTAGTTTATCACTGTGAAATAGCGCATCGGCTCATGAACCGCCTCAAGTGATGTTAGCTCTAATGAAATAGCTTTGTAAAATCATTTTATCCCTCTCCTCCTTGACGCGAGATGTTGGCAGGTAAATAATGAGGACTTCAAAGAGTTATAATTGTCGAAATTGTGTGAAGGTGTTGATAAATCTCGGAAATTTTTTCTGGCTTTTCAAATCGGCTTATGAAGTTACTTAAGAATATTGTTTAAAAATTTAAGTATTTTTTTGTTTGGAATAAAACGATCGAAAGTATACGTACATTCAACACAAATGACAGCGTTAATAGTCAAGTAAAAGGTTGACGTTTTGTTATTTGCCGTAATGGCTTTCGGTAAACTGAGATAGCCCATATTAGGGTCGAGTGAATTTGTTTAAAGTTTAACAATAAATAGCAGTCTGCCAGTCCCAAGTCCACGATAAAACTAAAGGGTCTTTGTTGGCAGACACAATTCATTTAACCCACCTTCATACTAACTTTTAGCTGCCAGAATACTGAATATAACATTTGTAATAATTAATTTAAATTAAAATCCGTACTAGAACTATGCGTACTTAGATTAGGGCTTAGGCTTATGGGCAATATGTGTCCTTATGCGCAATATGTACTTATCATGTATTTTTTTACTAGATTTCATGAATTTTATAATGGTTTATAAACTTTTAAACGTATGAACAGTCCGGAAAGTTATTTCAATTAGTCACTATTCACGGCCGACTAATTTCGAATCATTTCATTTGTTTTGCTTTCACACTTCTAGCCTGTAATTTGATTTTGCTGGGTAATTTAGCACCACACTGGAAACAAACTTATTTGCGTATGTTATACAAACGGTCAATGAATTTGCCGTTGAAACAATAAGACCCGATTACACCTATTTAAATCCGAGGCCTGGTGTTAATGCAAATTTACAGCAGCGTTAAAAATATAACTGAAACTTATTTTCTATACGACTGTATTTATCCTGTTTAGTTCATATTTTAATATCACATAAATGTTCTGAACAATCTTGATTAAAAAATATATAGCAGTTCAATAGAATAGCTGTAATGTACATAATGTATTCTTAATATTCAAATTCAAATTAATATTATAAAGCTGAAGAGTTTGTTTGTATGAACGCGCTAATCACAGGAACAACTGGACCATTTTGAAAATGTCTTTCAATTTTAAATAGTCCATTTATTGAGGAAAGCCTTAGGCTATATATAATTGTACTACGGGCGAAGCCGGGGCGGACCGCTAGTCTTTAATATAGATTGCATTTCTGCCCCAAACGTCATGTTGAATGGCATTTTCCACGAAAACATAATTTATTATGTTTGTCACCTCGGGGCTATCGAGTGGGTGTATAAATGGAGGGCTGTTACAGGCCGCACGACTCGTCGCGCGCCGGTTTCAACTCTTGGCCCTTCATGTCCGTGCACATGTGGGGTGAGTCGCCGCTCGGAGTTTGGCAGCTTGAAGTGGAGAATGGCGGACGATATATGGGTACGTATTGTTTAATATCGCTGTATCGATATATATACGCATTTATTACATTTGTGTTTATCGCGTTACTAGCATCTCTAACTAAAAGGTGCGAACTTCAATGTTTGTTTCTAGTATAATTTAGAGGTTTTACTAATTGATTGACGTGAGATTGTAGCAGATATAATTATTGTTACTATTATATTATATATATTGAGATTTAATTAAAATCTCAAATCGCTTACGAATTTCAAACCTCGCTGATTATGAAACTATCAGAAACAATTCAACTCAAATACTACGATTGTGGAGAATTTCAATACAATTTAAACACTGACACTGACTCACGGGAGATTACAAACTTTATCGATTTCAACTTTAAGCCTCCTAAGTGTTAGCTATAAATCAAGATCTTTGTAAACTCTCGTGTCGATTCCGTTGAACTGAATCAATTATTAAAACATTTTCTCGAAATACAAGTGTGATGTTACATCTCCAATTTCGATATCATAGGTCGTGCGACATTACAAGACTGGTCGTTAATTTTATACGGAACGAGCTCGCCGGCTGCTAAAAATGATCCCATACCGTTCAGGAATCCAATAATCCGTAATAAAAGTAACGCGACGCGGCCCGTCGTCGTACAAGCTGGCCGGAAAAATAACAGAGGGAAAACCATCCCAATCGTTCCCACATACACGGTCGGATTGGTGAAAAGGAAAAAGAATAAAAATTCCAAGAACCCGAATAGGAATTCGCAGAAGTCGAAACAGAGCCGCCCGGCGACGCGCTCGCCCGTAGAGAGCTCGACGGCGCGCACTTCCAGCGCGCCCGACTTGAGTCTCAACCTGAGAGCCGATCTCACCGACCCTCTGGCCGACGCCAGAGAGCGCAAGATGTCCAGTCTGTTCGAGCAATATCCCAAAATACAGCGGATATATCCGGCGCCTCTGCAAGCGAACGGTACTTGCATGTTGTGTCCGTTTTGTCGCGAGCGTTTTATTTCGGCTGTACGAGCTTGCACGTCAATTACCTTTGTTCTGAATACCGCAGTTGCATGCTGTGTGCGCAGTGTTTTTGAGTTTTTTTTCGCAAAGGAAATTTCATTAGGAAACTTTCGTTGGATGTTTTGCTTAACGTTATTATTTTTATATTTTGTTCTTTAGAGACCTTTTATTTCTGACTAAATTAGAAATTCCATAATAATCACCATCCCATTTAATTTATTTTATGCGTAGAAATTACAGTGTGTTGTTATATACGTGCTTTTTAAATAGTAAAATCTATGCAGCATTTACTTTTAATTATTATTATTAACACGTAACATTTAAAAAGCATGTCACATCCTTTATGTATTGAGTAGATAGAAAGCAAACTAGAAAATAATTGAACACGTAAACCAGATTGATTTTATTAACAGTTTATTGTATACTTATTTTATCGTAGTTATTACAATAACCTGTTACACAATGTCGTTAACAAGATAATGTAACCATCGAATAACACTAATCAAAAGTTTTTTTTTATCTATTGATTGATGTGGTATCCTTAAGAAGAGTTATAAAAAAGAGAATTCAAATAGTTTGTCGTTTCACGCTTATCATTCTTTGGAGTCACATAATTTTGTCCAAGGATTTATAGTATTTTTTATAGTACATTTACCTATTGTTAAAAGTAAGTATTTTCGCATAGAGCTCGTGTCGCACTAAAAAAATTTAATTTTCTAAATAACTCGGCATACCAAACCATTAATTATACAATCACACGCAAATCTAGGAACACATACCCTACACAATCACACGACTAGCTAGATACAAAGCATAACCTATATGAAAGCTCCAGTACTAAAGATCAATACGATTCCAGCGGGCCCGCTAACCCAATGGGAGCTAATATTCTACGGCACGGAGACGCCGCCGCAGGAGTACGACGCATCGCCGGAGAGCGCGGCCGGCGCCGGCTGGAGCAAGCCCAGCGCGGGCGCGCCCGACGCCTCGCCCGAGGAGGTGCGCCACAACACCATCGATGACGACCTGGCGCTCGTTTGGCATGATTCACACGCGGTAAGATATACTCGCATATCTAGATTATTAAACGCACGTATTTCAGGCAGAGATTCTAAATTCCACGACATATACGAGGTGTATTCAAAAATTTAGAATTTAGAATTTTCCCGGGTTACGTCTTAAACAAATTATTTTCTATTTATCGAGTATGAGTATGTACGAGTATATAAATGAGAATCTTCCTACCTATGGTTTTTTTATTGCCATTTATCATTACTGACATGTTTTCTCTTCTTTCATCTTCTTTATCTTAGTCTGCTTCCATTAAACCCTGTCTCGAATATATTAGGTATATTTATTCTTAAAACCATCCTTCATATTTATTTTTGGTTTTGGATACGAAGATACCTTTCCACTACTTATATATGCCTATGATTATCAGTCCTACTTCAACTCCATTTTTCTACTTCATATTATATTCACCACTTATTTTTATCCATAATATCCATTTACATTGTATGTTTTGAACAATACTGTAAATCGATCTTTTCAGTAAATTTAACAGTTTACGATTAAAAAAGATATTGGTGTTTGGAGGTTTTGTGAATGGGAAAAAGTTGTGATATTTGAAGATAAATATTTATGAATATATTACATATTATGATTTGAGGAAACTTTCGACAACTATTCATGATTTAGAGACAAAACATGACTTCATATATTGAAAATGATATGGGACATTTCTTAAATCTAAAACGTGTAAGGTTATATATTTAAATGTTAATATTTTCTGCGATAAAACCCAAAGGCAGCGGGCTATAAAGTTTAATCGGTTAAGTGCAGGCCAGTCGTGAAACCAAAGACGCGGGTCACGAGATTCTTAAAGGATTTATACTTCGCTGTCGTCCGACCCATTTACCACTTACAAGCTATATCTGAGATAACGCTAAATGCCTTATACTGGATAACAAATTATTTTCTATTTATCGTTATTAGTGATTTGCGCTCGCCATTTTTTTCTCCTCTTTTTGCTTGGGTTAAACAGAGATTAAATCTTTAAAGAAACATGGCCTGTGTGAGTCAGATAATGTAGCTTAGCAAGCAGGCTTTTTGAGTGTATGTATTACAAATAATAAAAATAGATCATCCAGCTAAAAAGATTCATGATAAAAGGATTTTGACTTTTATAAGATTCATACAAATCCAATCAAATAAAAGTATCCAATAAAAAAATAATACATACGTTGTGAGGAGCGTAGCTTGGAAAGTAAAAGATATTATAAAATAGAGTAACTGCCAGCCGTAAAGTCTTCTATATAAATTAAACAATTACAAAGGTTATATACTATTGCCAAGAATATTGAGTACGAACAGACATTAAAGTGTTTTTATCTCTATTTAGATATTTCGATTGTTTTTGAAGTAGACCCGGATTGCTGGATAATGGTACGAAATGAAACAGTTTATGTACCTAATATTTCAGTGTTATTTGTATTATGTAGTACCTAGACCATTAAATAATCATTAGTATAAAAATCTAATATTAATGTTTTCTATACTCTAGAGTCTAGATCGCCTAATCTCTAAATAATAACAATATCCATGGAAATTATAAATTGTCATTTGTTTTCAATTAATAGTAACCAAAATTAATAAAATATGTATTTGTAATGGTTTCTTGGTTAATCTATGATAATTTTTATGCCTTGTTTTACATATTTATTTAGCTACTGAAAAAAGTATGTTATAAAAAGTATACCATTATCGTGCTAACAACCTAATTCATGTAATATTAAATGGTTACTTACTTTAAATTTTAAATTTAATTATCTGTATGACTCAGTGCTCCTTCAAAAACACGCGTTTATATTTAATTCTCATCGTGGTTGGGAAGTGGAAAATGGTAACTTATGCCTTGTGTCCTCACATACATATATTATTTCAGAAATAAAGGTTATTGGGCTTAGTTTACACCGTAAGTTATTTTGTGATTTTAATACCATCCTTTTATTATTATAACTTGCTTAACTACTTATTAAGATCGAGATCTATTGTGACGTTTTTCTAGAGTTGTTTTTATTTTTTCATTTTTATGCACGTTTTCATCTTTCGATAGACTTCAAAGTAATCAAAGTGGATCGAATATTGTTATCATCACAGAATATTGAAATGATTGCCATGGATATACCTACGTCATACATTAAATTTTTAAGTATGGCATTAAACGTGCTCTAACATTATTTTTTTAAGATCCTCTCAGGGTCTACATGAATTGCCATTGTGTTTCAGAGACAGTTAACAGCATGAAATGCCCAATTTTTTTCGTCTACACGTGGGTCAAATGTCAAATGAAAATGCCCAATGACCTTTTTTTAAAGCAAGAACCAAGAATTAATTTTATTTTTATTTTTTAACAATGGACAGATTCTAATTTTATGTCTATTGTACAAAATAAAATTAAGTAGCTTTAACATTTCATTCATTGGAAGTTGCCTTCAACACAGAAAACACTTCATAATACAAGTGCTTAATAAAGTTGTAATGAAACTGACCAGCCTTATTCCCACTATACGAAAACCGTGGCATGTTAAATGCCAGAGACTGTAAATATATATATTTTTTAATTTTACGTTTTTCTTCTACCCTGACTTTATATACCACTAGCATTCATCACATTCATCCGCGTAGGCAAAAGGAAATTTCCATTGGAATGAGGGAATAAGATGTTTGAAGCCGTTAGAAAGTAGATTATGTTACTCCAGCCTCCTCACTATCTCCACACACAAAAAATCACAGTATAAGGCTTAACGACATGAAAGGAGACAAAAAAAACTCACTCACTTTCACATTCATGATATAAGTTGAATAACAGTGCAACGGTCCAACAGATACGGGAAGAGAGTCCATCGCTGGAGGCGAGCGGGGCGCACAGCGGGTGCTCGACGCGCGCGCCGCAGCCGCCGCACCGCTGCCTAGGTTTGTGCTCACTGTTACTGCTCCTCACTCTCCTCTCGACCGACGCTTTGTACTTGCCCACACTCGCACTAACCGCTCGCGCGCGACCCTGCCGCCATCTTGCGGACACAAACCGCGCCAGATAGAACGCCGCCATCTTGTAATGGCGCACATGTCAACGTTCGCCCGCGCTGGGTGGATTCATGAACGAAACGGATGCGTGTCGATAACTGCTTTTGCAAGTGATTCAATTTAACAAATTTTTTTTATTTAAATTCCGAATTAAAATCTTTCATGCGCATGTAACAAGTGACTATGTTATATTTACTTATGTCTAATCACACAAGTGTTTCCCGCTATTGAATTAAATTCATTAATATCTATATAAAAATATTGTTACATCCAAAAATCGCAATAACACGACCGTACTTGTATTTTTTCATGAATTATGTAGTTGCAAATATTTTTGATATTGGCAACCCTCACCCAGCTACGGCGTTCTAGCAGCCGAGGCTCGTGATTCTAGTTAAATTTATCTACGTTATAAGTACAAGCTGTTCTTTATCTTATTTGTTTAATTTTATACCTCTTTGTAATACATCACAAAGAATGAATGATTTCATACTGCCACGTCACCTTCCCCGTACTTAAGATAAATTAATGTAGTTACTGAAAAGTATTTTAGATGGTAATTTAGCAGCTCTCAAAGTCCGGAAGCTTCGAAGAAAAATGTTCTTTTGTCATGGTTCTATTCACCGAATAGAGCGCTACAATGAACATCTTCAAATAATTAACAATAAGTAATGGAAAAATGTCGAAAATTCCGGACTTTCTTCGGTCGCAGTGATTTAAAGACATCTTTAGAATTAAATAAGAGGTGTTCACTTTTACTACCTTAGATAGCAGATATTTTTAAATTATTGCGACACAATTATGTAAATTAATGTACACTGTGTCCAAAATAACTCGTATGTATTTTGTAATATCAACTATTAATCGGCAAAATTAAAGAGCTAGGAACAAGTGCAATTACATAATTTAATATTGTGTACTTTCAAATAAGACGTCCATTTTGCTTGGAATAATGCAGCTAAAAGTTTGGAAGGTTAAGGGGATATAAATGAGCAGTAGATATTTGTCGATGTAGGCATAAATGTAGGCTATATGGTACTTAATACGTAAACAATTGCAGCTTCCCTGCGTATTATATAGATACACTGGGATTTGTCATGTCGCATCCTATTATGCTACATTATAGGATTAAAATAATTGTTTTTGTTTTTTTTTTTTTATTTTATCTCTTTATTGTATATTATGCATAATATTTTAACACATGAATTTGTTTTAAAATGAAATCATTTTATATAGCATGCACAATACATTTGTAATTTAATAATTTTTTACAAGGTTATTTCTCATATATTCGACATATGTATAATATTCTGTGAAATATATAATTTCTAATCCACTTTAAATTCAGCTGTATTAAACAAAAATAGAAAAATATTAAGTTTCAAATATTTTACAATAGAATGTTATAGTAATAATTTTAAAATCTGTTAAGTTTGTAGCAACAATTTTACTTTGCCATGAACCAAATAAACGGTATACTTATGATGCCAAATGTGAACGCATTTAAATTTTCAATCATATATTTATGAATTCTATATTTAGATAAATTTATATTTTAGTGTTAGTAGCATTTTGACGATATTGTTCATTATTAAAGCTCAAAAATCAAGTTTGATTTAACAACAACTAACATGTTCTTATACATTTTATCGTCACTAGGCTATGTTGCGTTGAATACAATCATACATATCTGTTAAATTAAGTTGAAATGGGTTTATTAGGCAACTTAAACTTAAGTAAAATAAATAGGCAAGTTATTTCTGTAACAGCCTGTAAATCACAATATACAGAACATGTCCTTTTGGACAAGAATATTTCCAGCCAAATAACCTTTGAAATACCCTTTTGAAGTGAAAACGGGTCACAAGAAGATAGCATAAAGTATAGCTCTTATAACTAGTTCAATTGTGGCAATTTCAATATATCACTTCGTTTAAGAGACTATTTTTATATCAGCAACGGTCTTGGCAGATTTATAAAGGATAGGAAGTGGAGAGGTATTGAACGGTCGGGTTTAAATTGCGATCGTGTATCAGCCGTACGTGACCCACGCTTTATTTCCAACCTCGAATTACATTTTGTTCATAAAACCTTTCTTGTTGTCTTATCTCAGATTTTTCGAATTATTTTAACATGCAAAAATATTTGAATAGAACTCCTATTATGCTTTAATTAAATTTCGTATTCAACTTGCGTATTGTATTAAACTTTTTCTTTTTAACAATTAAAAGTTTATGTCTACTTTGTTAATTTTACGTCTGCTTCCTTAAAAGTAACGTAAAATTTTAACATCGATATTAGTGGGCAGGCTGTTACAGATTTAATAAAAACCGAATACTTAGTTCCATGAGAGTAAAACATAATAATTAGAATAATAAATATATTGCATAATGTGGTTGTGATCATAGCGGTGATTGCCAATCCATTAAATTAGTAAATTTAATATAGTTGTATATAATAAGTAGTTATAATAATGAAAAAATAAAATTTGGAGACTTGTACAAATTGCTCACAAATGTAAATTTTTAAAACGACTGATCGATCAAGATTTCTCATCGACTGGTAGTTAGAGAACCGTAATTGTTAAAATTATGTATAAATAACTCCGTAAGTGTTAGGAGTAGCTTGGATAAGTTTGGATAAGGCTAAGAACTGCTGTATCACCTGTTTTAACTATCGCTCGATGTTCTAGAAATCATTAAGTAACCCATTTTTATAACAGTTTTGCTGTATACATGTAAAATTGTTCACGAATCGGCGTTAAGTAGCTACCGAATAAATTGTATTTATTAATGTAAATGTTAAATTTGTATATATTGAACGTGATGTCGATGGATATATAATAAAAAAACACTTTTATTACAAAATTTATATAGATTTTTATTTACAGTGGAGTCTTGTCTCTGATCTTCGTGTTAGGCTGTATTAGTTTCGTGTTGTAAAGTTTTTGTTCGCAATGTACACCGCTGACGTTATATTCACTCCACTGAATTTTGATATTAAAACTGCTTGAGTATATTCTTGTTGCATGTATCGCTTTGCTTTTATTGTTTCTAACTTTCGTTATAACGTTAGCTATCCGCTTCGTGCTTATTGATTTGTTCTTTTAATAACCCTTATTGTTTATTTTCTTTAACCATACATACTTCTCAGTTTAACATATATTTCCTGATTTCATTTAATTTTGTGCACGTCCCCTTTTTGGCATGAAGTAAGCGATCACGGCACCTATTTACTTTTAAAATTTTTTTAGTAATCTATGTTGTAAACAAAATTATTTGAGATCAGTGACGAGATTCTACTAGAATTTTCCCTTCAATTCCTACTTTCATTGTCTATATCTACGAACTTCGCGACTCGTTCGTATGGATCTTCTGCATCATGCTGCCGTCGCAACTGCATGGAGCTGGTACGGTGCTGGGTGGTGTCGGATATTCCGTTCTATCCCATATATTGATACATGTCTGTTCTTTTCCCACTAGAATGCGCGAAGGAATTGCACTTGTACGACGGACGATGTTATACGCGTTGTCCGGACGGTACATATGCCAGCGAAATTCTTATGGAGCGATCGTCGCGGCGTCGTAACCTCACTGTCTTGGAGACGCCTTCGCTTGTGAAGCGGCAAGGTGACGTCACTAAGCCCTCGGCGCTAGAAGCACTGGACATGGAGCCGCAGTCCAACAACACGGCGCCGCGCATATGCCTCCCCTGCCATTACACTTGCGCCACGTGCGTCGGCCCACACAACAGCCAATGCTCCTCGTGCTTGGACGACGCCCAACTCTACAACAGAACGGATGTCGAACCAAAATTCTACTGTTACCCGAACACGGTCCTGCCGCAGATATCGGATGCCGATTGGCATTACAAAGTGAATATAATCCTTTCGATAGTTCTCGTTGTATTTGGTACGATCACTCTGTACGTTATGGTAACGTGTTTGCAGAAAACCTTTTGTAGTAACCATTATAAAAACAATATAAAAGTTGCGTACAGGGAATTGGCAGTAGATGACAAACTCCAAACGGCGTTGGAGATTGAGGATGAAATACAAAAAGCCATTAATAACGCAAGTGACAGTGAATCCGAAGACGATGATCTAAATTTATAGCAATTGTTAACGTTTAACCCCGAGTACTACGAATTAAATACGAATTTAAGTGATTAATGAAATTACACAATTTAATATACTCGAAGAATTTATTAAAAATAAAATCGAATCGCCTTTTGTATAAGTATTTCGAATTTAACGTATTATTAAATCCAAAGACCTGTGAAATTAATAACGCTCGGTCTCTTTTTCTATTGAATTAAAATTACTTTAACTATGTAGTTTTTAACGATAAAATCATGTTTACATTGTAATACATCACATTCCAAATCGTGTATTCTTAAGGAACTAAGAAATAATTCTAAATTTTTAACTGCACAAAACTTACGGAACAAATAATAATATTTGAAATAGGCGCTATAAATGTGAACAAAATATTAGTTTCGAATTAAATGGTTGTTCACCTGCTTCCACACCGTCCAGTTCAATCATATATGAATTCTTCTTTCTATTTTCCAATTCTTTTAGTTGAATTTAATTGTAAAAGTTATTTTAATAATTATGGGGCCCGGTGTTAAAAAGACTTCTGTAAATTGATGTAACAAATGTTAAAAACATTTGCTGGTATTATTCGTTATCAAAAGTACGTAGAGATTTTTTTGAAAACATGAAACACAGTTTAATTACCCAGCTACTATTCTTAGTCATTTTAACATCGGATTGCAAGTAAAAATGTTAGTGTGATGCATAATACTTAATGATAATTTTGCTCAAGTGGCCATTTAGGTAAGTAGGCTGAGCTCTGTACGGTGTAAATATATTTTGTGTATATAAATAAACGAGTTCCTATTGAATATTTGTTTTATTATTAAATATTTATGCAATATTATGCTGCATGTCCTACTAGCAGACAAAAAGAACTATGTACTTGGATGGTAGCTTAAAAAAATATGCGACATCTGCAGAAGGCGGTGGGATTATTAAGATGTCATTTAAAAAGAATTGCAGCAACAAATAGAGAATTCGAAATAATTGATGTATGGTACCTTTACCAGTAAGTGCAATACTGATTTTAGATAATATTCAACATAACATGAAAAATATGACCTAAAATAACGGTTTAAATCACTAATTTCAGAAGTATCACATTAAAATTAACCTGTGCTGCCAATAAATAAGATTTGGTAAGTTCATATTATGAAGGGTTTGTCGGTCCGCTAGTGGTAAGTCCCGGATTCATTCGTGATACATACATATTATAATATAACCCACAGCAATCGGGGATAACATAACTCGATCCAGTTCCTGAGATTATGATTAGTGTAGATTTATAAGTTATCACATAAATATCTAGGTTACGCTTAATTCTAGAAGAATCCATACCAAGCGTGGTAAAATCCTAGATAAATATTGAAGAGAGATTTCACAGTCAAATATTTAATTATTGTCAATCAATTATTATTAATATAGTGAAAGTAATAAGAAACAACACTTTTGTTACTAATTAAGAATCTTCTTCACATAAGTGCGATATCCTTTACTAACTAAACTTTCATCTGGGCTCTGGAGAGTTTCCGAAATTATTTCCAACATCGTTATGCCAAAGAGAATTGTTATTAGAAACTCGAACACGCACTAAGGGCGATCAATAGGGCTAACGTATTGGGTATTAGAAGATTTTTTCCAAAATAGACCGTGCTAGATGCGACCCCTGCTTTAGGTAAGAGCGGAAATAAATTTAACTTTTTCTTTAACATATAAAAGAATAAACTGTATTAGTAGTCGTTTGTACTGTAGGGATGAGAAAGATGAGTTTGTCTCTATTATATCTAATTAGTAGAATGAAGGATATGAAAATATCATTTTGCGAGATTAATAAAATATTTACATATTTTGACTAGACGTGTCCTGTGTTTTGACCTGAAGTCGTACCCTGAGGTTGTCTTTGTCTTTTAAATTTCCTTTATTTCCTGTTTTACACATGAACCAACAAAAAACTTGATAACTTATATTTAAGCGCATTCATAACTTTAATATAAGATTCTATTAAATCACATCCATTTGATTTATGTCTGTTATTTGTCGCATACCCTATCTGGATTTAACCTCGGAAATACGAGATTCCTCCCAAAAATGCCAATAATTACACAGGGGAGTGAAATATTTTACGCACCCCGTAATTTATCCGACCCTTCTCATAAGCTTAGTTCAGTCGCGCGTAGAGGAATGAAATAAAATTACCGAACCCCCACTTGGAACAAACGGGGCTATTTATTTTTATAATACTATTTTTATTTTCACCGATGAATGATAAGGGCAGTGGGAAGAAATGAAAATGAAATAATGGCACAATTTTTACTGTTATTTATCGGTAAATGACATTTCATTCAATAATTCTAATTATTTTATATTGGTAAGTGAATTTAGACGATATTACCTACAACTATACGTATAGATGCAGAAATAAGCATGGGTATTAAACACAATTTTGTTAATTATGCCTAATATTATATATGATATATAACCCAAAATTAGTGGAGTCTGACAAAAAGTTCGATCGTGACATCCCTTGTGTGCACACTATCAAGACAGGGTGTTTGTACCTTTATATAAATTGCGGCTAGGTTACCTATATTATATTGAATATAGTATTCCACTTCAAAAGCAAAAACTACCTATTCACAAACACAGTCGATAATCTTATCTGTAATTTAAAGCATCGTTCTCCAGACAAATTCACATGAGGATAAAAAAAACTATAAGTCAGGATTCAGGTCGGCGGTCCCAAAGGGATGAATAAACTCTACAGAGTAGGATATTTATAAATCAATGGAACAGGCTACAGAGTCTGGGCTATGCGGATTATCTAAAAGAAGTAGATATGCGATGAATAAGACGATATGGCCAGCGTGGTACCATAGATGACTTGACTTTTTCTTATATAACGATAAACATAAACCTGGAGATATACCATATGCGTATTTTGTCAGAAAAATAGATATTTATCGTATTTCTTCATTTTATTTAGTACATTCTTTCCCACCTGCACACTTAAAATAAGAAGAGAAGGATAATATTAAAGAAAAAAGCCCCAACATGCAGCAATCATGTATGCAGAAATGCTGTTTCATCAACACATGGCACCGGATTACAAACCTGCAGTTTCGATGGCTCTTATTAAATAGTCAGTATTATTCTGCTCGAATATGTCTTTCCTCGGCTTAAGGAATACCGTTGAGGCGAAGAATTTAAAGGCAATAATGAAGTTATGGCAGGCGTTCAGCGTTTCTTTTTGAAGGGAAAAATCCTTTTTTAAAGGGAATAAATAGATGGTTTATAAAAGAGCGTTGGATATGTACTTATAAGGAGACAATTACTTTTGAATCACCTCTCGAATATTGTCTGGAAATGGCAAATACATAGGTTACAATTCTGAATTCAAAGTGGCATGTTGATTTTATTTGCGCAAATAGAGAGAAAACTACTGTATCACACTAGTTGAAAAGTTAGACAACGATGTCGCTGACAAAGTTCTAATGAATTGGACGCAACAACCGGTATCGCCAGACAATGATTTTCTACTGAAACGTACATTAACGATAACTCACTTTCATGATTTGCAATTAGTTCAGTTCTGATGTTGATAAAGTGCGGCAAAGGTTACGTTTCAAAAGAGCTTTTTTATTTTTTGGTTTTTCTGTTATTAATTCAATATGTATTAGATTTTAGAAAACGCAATTTTTTAAACCATGATTTGTTATTTAAGAACAAGCTATTTCTCTTTTGAAGGGACATAGTTGAATGCAAATGGGTAATAGTAAATATGTCAACAATTTTAACATATTATGATGATAAGATATCTAATATCTTTGTATGTTTATAGGTTTATCTTTTAATCTGCGTTACATATTAAATATAGATTAATATTATGCATATACAATTTCATCTAAATATTTCATATAAAAATACAAAACGTATTTCACATTCAAGTATAAGTTTAGTTGGTATCCGTAACTTCACCTTTCTAGTAAAAATGACAATTTGCTTGAACACTGCGGCTTTCAAGGAAAGCTATTGTTGTTTACGGTTTCCAGAGTGCAATACAGATAGAGGTAACTTTCACGAGGAATTATTTGTGAAATTGTATATATATCTGAAGAATCTTTTGTTGGAGAGTTTATTTTGTAGTGATATCAATTTAAAGTTGAAGTAAAACTATAAGATGTACAATGAACTAATAGGTACGCCTTGTATTTTATATACTCTCACTGATTAATGTACCTATAGACACTTAGATTTTGGATCGGATGAACTTATAATATTCAGATTTTATGAAGATATGTTAGATGCATAGATAATAGAATAAGGGCAAAAGATCTATATCGAGAGCTGTTCCGAAGTCAGTCAATTAGCTCAAAGTGCAAGCAACACGACTAGGGTTCCTCTATTATTCAATGCATAAGTTCTGATTTGAACTCCCGCCAGTAATTAAGCGGCAAGCTTCTTGCATAAACTTTATAAATTAGTGATGCAATGTCAGATTTTAGGTGCACGAAACTGGTGCATAAACGTTCGAAAATCTGACAGTAAATTACTTAGTGAGGTTTATTAAATTTGCGTGGTAAGATAAATGTTCTTCACGCCTAAACCATTGTGAACCGATTGGAATGAATTATAATACAAATATAGTTTAAGACTCGAGAAAGGACATAACATAGTTTTTATCCGGAAATCCCATGGGAACGGAAACTGTAAAGTAAACCCCGGAACTATATCTTTCCTTTTGACTACCCAGATGGAAAGTTAGTATTAGTATACATCCTAGCCGAGAAACAATATTCCGATAGGCTGTGAATACGACGTTTGAAACTTCTAGTTTATTGTCTCGGTATTATCAAAGACCTAAAAGAAACAACTGGATATTCTTATTTTTGCACTTACCCAGATGTTCTGTGTTCAGGCGGTGGTCGCTAACCATCAGATGAACCACCATCACCAGAGTACGGTTGCCCTAATAATAAATTGTTGATAGATATAAATAAAAAGGTTATCGTTTATTCTCCAAATATAAATATCTCTGTGAGAAAGCTTACAACATTACCGATATGTTGTATTAAATGTACCTACATTGTGTAGTAGAATCAGTGCCACGTTCGAGGTTCACGTGTGTTTCAATTTATTACAATAACATTTACACACGGCACCGGATACTGAGTAAAATAATAAAGTCTAACCCCCGTGATATATAAGACCCACGTAAAGCAAACGTGACGGGATGTCTCACTGTATATATTTTTATTCAACCATTGGTGATGCGAAAGTATCTTATGGAAATTTCCCCGTGATACATGGATAGGCTAATTATTTGACAACGGTCTATTACGGTTTTGAAACTACTAGCCGTAATTTTCGTAAAATTTAAGTAAAGAAAAGATTAAGTTTAAAAAACCGGACCGTGTAAAATAATATTTAAACAGCAAGTTACAATTTTATTACTGAATAAAATTAACCCCGTATAAACTCGATACTCAAATATACTGGGTAAAGTCCCGGTAAAATAATTAATTAGTCTAGCCGAAAATAGCAGATATTTTAAAGCAATTAATTACAAATTGTAGCGTGTAGACATTTCTGAAAACAATTTAATTCATCGTATTGAAAATTCATGAACTTTCCTGAAAAGAGTCGTAATCGCCACATGTGGCGCTCACGTGTCACATGGATTACATTTAAAATAAATAACAAATTGATCAAATTAAACTTACAATAAACAACTTAAGCATTATCACAAATCTTTGGTAAAAGCGGAGATCCTTTAAACAACTCACGCTAATTGACTCTGACAGCAAACTCCATATTTATTACAAAAGCTTTAAACTCCAAATTCCTTTTGCCTCAGGAATTTTCTATCAATATTACGAGACTATTTAAGCTTTAAGTTTAATTGAATTTCCTTTATGGACCAAACTTTGATGTTTTTAACGAGCTATTTAATATCATACTTAATGTAGTTTTGTTTTATTTACCTATATATTTACATAATGGATATTATAAACGTAGATCTATATAATAGATGTCCGATCATCAATCCCAAAAATTATTTTGATTTGGGTATAAATTACCTTACATTATAGTATTATCTAGGTGCTCATTCTATAAGAATGTCGATCTTACCTAATAACCTTTTCACTACTGAAAGGCCCAGGCTCGAGTTTTTGCTACTATGTAGTAAGGAGGTAGTATACGAGTGAGTGTCGCTGATAGTACTTATTTTAATTTACTAGCTTGTGCCCGCGGCTACGCACGCATTTATTCGGAGTAGTTTAACAGAGGACAAAAAGATAAAAACTTTCGGTTTTGAATCACATTATCTATCAACATAGGCACACACTTGCAGAAAGACGCGAGAAGCTACTTTGCTTTATATCATAGTGATTATGAACATTTGAATAGTTTATAGCTATTCTATTAATAAACAGTACAAATCTGTAAGTGTGCTATAAAGAAATGATTTACGAGGAGAATAAAGGAAAGGACTGGAAATGGTAAGGAGAAATACACGGGCGTCCGGCTCCCAAACTCATCGAATAAAATATAGTATAGTTGTACTTATTATGGTATAGCAGCTTCACCGGTGCGAGCAATGCCAATTCGTTCTGAAGTGTGCTCATTTCCCATATTCGAAAATTTCACATTTCTCTATGCGTTATATCATCTAGTAATACATGAACCTTCTTTATGAATTAGTTTCCAAGATAATTCGTTATAATATATATCTATTCAAGCACACCCGTACTGCATTTCACAGGCTGACATTTCAAACAGCGCGTAGGTGTAAGCTTTGTAACTTGAATATCAAATTAATGGCTATTTTACTCCAAACATTAGAAATGAAGATTAGAAATAGCAATGTCACACGAAACAGTAAATTGAAGCGGGTATAATTTGATTAAGGCTGGACAAGCGTGGCAGATTCCATTACAAGAGCGGGCCCAGTTTGTGTCCGATACCCACATTCTAACAAACACAATTCACTGACAAACAATATTGGGATATGGTGTTCAAAGTATCTGAATATTTGTACATCTATCTACATAATCAAGAAAGCGTAAGGTATTTGTAAAAATAGATGTAACTCGCAATCAGAATGTTTTATTGCTGCTAGAAAATTTTATATGTGGTAGTCGAGCACCGGCGTGAAATAGCATTCTGCTGTGTTTCGTTCGGTGAGTGGGGGAGCCGGAGGCCCATAACCTTTTCCTTACCCTTCCCAGTCCTTTCCTTTATTCCTGACGCCAATCCTTTCTTAATCGCTTCCCAAAAAGTCGGCAATCCATTTGTAGAGGCGTAAGGTCTACAATGGGCCTTATACCTCTCCAAATGTTCATGGGCGGTGGTAGCGCTTACCATCAGGCGTCCCACCAGCTCCATTGCCGACTGTAAAATAAAATAAAGAATAATCCTTCTCCTCGATTTATGAAATACAAATGCAATTTTTCAAGCACAAATGAATTCCTTGCATGTTTATATGTATATACATATACATATCAAGATATATGAGAAGAAAATCATATACACGTCATATATTCATTAAATGAATGAATTCCTCGTTTCAGTATTGAACGTTGTAGACCGTAGTAGGAATTGAACCAAGTCGAAAAAGAGACAAGCGTGAAATCAAAATACAAGCGCTATCCATTTGTCTTTCCTGCAATTGATTTTCATTCCTATTGTTATAATTTATTAGCTACATTTAAACTGCTAAAAGTTATGGACGTTTGAGAAGGTACTTTTAAATTTATGGAATATAAAACATGAATATACAGACTGTCGCAGAGTTTGTGTACTAAGGTGAAAAAAGTCATAGGTTTTCTAATGCCGATTATGGAAAAAGTACTCATAACATCCCCGACGCCTATTCTTTTTGATTTGATAAATTCTTAATACTTATTCGCACTACCCTAACTGACAACGTGCCCACCTTTGCAATCTACGCACACTTACGTTTAAGTTTATAATTTGACAGACACGATGCCCGAATTAGCGAAACGAGGTACGGGCAGCTATGAATGTAAACTAATAGATTAAAAACTAGCTGACCCGGCAAACGCTGTTCTACCTAACTCTTATGATATAAGGGTATGAAATAGATGTTTGCCGATTATTATACCAACCCAATATGCATACAAAATTTCATGAGAATCGGTCCTGCGGTTACGGAGGAGTTCAGCTACTAAGTTTGTAAGATTGTATATAAAGAAATAAACATTTCTTTACTTTGGTGCAAATGTTGCATGTTGCATGCAATACTGTAAATTCAATTAAGCATACTAATGACAACTTTTTTTTTTTATGTCACAGTCGGCAATGGAGCTGGTGGGTCGCCTGATAGTAAGCGCTACCACCGCCCATGAACATTTGTAGAGGCGTAAAGTCGATTACAGACCTTACGCCTCTACAAATGGATTGCCGACTTTAAATTGGGAGGGTATTAAGAAAGGATTGCCGAGAGGAATAAAGGAAAGGACTGGGAAGGGGAAGGAAAAGGATATGGGCCTCCGGCTCCCCCACTCACCGAACGAAACACAGCAGAATGTTATTTCACGCCGGTCTTCTGTGGGGGTGTGGTACTTCCCCGGTGCGAGCTGGCCCAATTCGTGCCGAAGCGTGCTCGACTACCACATATAAACTGGTGAATTCCGGGACAAATAAAAAAAAAGATATTAACCAGTAATACTTATTACTTGCACATGAATTATGTTATTTTTCTTCGCGAATTATATATACGTTATTTATTCTGTAGTAGATTTAAGGACTAACTTTTGTGCGATTTATTTGCCCAACTTCTTATCATTGTATAAAGTTTTCGTCCTAATAATACTTCTGAATTCAGTCTGTTTCTATTTTCTTGATAAAGAGATATACCGATTAATATTTATTATTTTTAACAATAGGAATATATGTCAATGTCAAGAGTATTGTAAATGCCTAGTATTTTTGTAATATTTAAAATGACGTATTAAGGGGTCACAATATGAAATGAATATAAAAATATAAAATCCCTCAGACGTATATGTAAGGACTATGCTAAAGTGAATAAACTTTATAGTGTAAAAATAATTAAAAAGCATTGGTTTATTAGTTTAATGAGGTAAAAATATCATATGACTCTAAGAATTAATTAAAGAACTAAAAAATGTCTAAATTTAATAAATAGAGATAAATTGATATAATAAAAAGTTATTTGTATAATATTTGAGCACAATACCTTCGCCACTTCCTTATCGGAACAATCTTTCTTATTCTGCAAGATCCTAAGTCCATTTATTATCTTGGAGTAAGTAGTGGATATTGTGAAAATACACGCACAAAGCTTTGGGCAATAAATCGTTATACATATTCCCGAACTATATATAATTGATAGACAGAGCAGGGACGTAGGCGAGTTGCCAATTCTTTGAAAGCAATCGGACTTCCTTTATTCAAATAAACCCTTTTAAAGTGTGTGGAGGTTAATCTTCATATGGAACAACAATGATGCAGTGTACTCCACGTATTCAGTTCGTGTACTGTATCTCACTCTTAGATATTTATCTTAATAGTAGAAATAAATCTTTTAATAATATAGTTTTTGCATTTCATTTGAATATAAAAATTACACAAATATCTATGCGAAACACAATTTAACATTATTTTATAATTTTCAGCATTGATATATGGGGACGATATATTAAATTTTACTTATGTAGACAATCTTAACGAGGCTACGTGTATTCGCTCTGTGCAAACGATAGTGTAAACGAACACAGAAATTATCATTTCACAAATCACAGAACTTTATAAAAGTTGAGTGACAACGAACTTTTCTCCTTCATTACGGAAATCGAGTAAATCCCAATAGACACAGATAATGTAAAATTTTTCATATTCCTTACAATTATCTACTGTAACGGAAACTTTGTTGTGGAAAGTTCAATAAGGGCCGCCCGGGGACTATTACAGTTTCGGTCAAAAGTTGCAACTTAACGTAATTTGGTCCAGAACTCAATTAAAAACTTTTAGTAGCCTCAACAAGAACCCATTTGTATATTAGGAAACAAGGGTTTTACTTAATAACTACAAAGGTTAATTACTATTTATTTTAGACAGTTAACATCAAAGGTTTTGAAGGCACTTAGCAGTGATCCTGTTTTTGTTGTAGAAGTTATTTAATTAGTATAATATTAAATGAGTAGACCTAATTTCTTTCTGCAGTATTTTTATTATTGCTATTTTTTTATTTATATAATAGCGGGCAAACCAGCAGGCGGTGATTGACGCCGCCCATAAGCATCCACGCAACCTGGAGAGTTGCGGGTGTGTTTGTGTATTTAAAGATATTGTAGAACAATTACCTAACTTTAAAATATATGGATTTCAAGCAGCGCATCCCGATAATGTACAAACATGCTGTATCTATGTATGAAAACGTCTAGTGTATTTTGATTTTTCCAAATAATTTATTATTATTTA
Source organism: Zerene cesonia (assembly GCF_012273895.1). Lineage (NCBI taxonomy): Eukaryota > Metazoa > Arthropoda > Insecta > Lepidoptera > Pieridae > Zerene > Zerene cesonia. The sequence goes on along the minus strand of NC_052105.1, from coordinate 3,987,841 downwards.
TGTTAAGTATCATCTATTATTATAATAACGTGGGTGGTGTGTTATAAATTGTATTATGGTATACCACTTGAGCTTAGTCTCTAAAAGCTCTGATAGGATCCGATATTTCCAACTGCCGACACATTTAAATTGATTGTGAAACAGTGCAATAAATCCGGGTTTATTGACGTTAAGTGAACGACTTTACTTATTCTCAATCCTACATTTAGCTAAAAACTGAACCAAAATAGAAATTATTTAAAACAACTTTGAATCACATCAAATAGTAATATCAAAGTCAACGTACAGTTATCACGTTTAAATTAGACGATGTAAAATGCAAGAAAAATAACTATAAAGAAAATTGGCTTTTATTCTTAAGGTTCTAAAACTTTCATCACATAAAATATCCATTAATCTTCCCGTTAAGAAAAGGCATGAAAACTCGTGCTTATTGTCTCCCTCCTCAAAAGGAACTAGGATACGTCTCAGTGGAATCGAGGATAGAAGTTCTTTGATGAGAAACTCTATAGGTAACATAAATGCAAATATTAAAAGAGCTGAATGCAAAAGCCAAAGTCTAATCATCTGAAAAGCTCATTCAATCTTTCCTTTCACGAGCATCGACCGTAAACAGATGCATTGCTGCATAGTAATCACGTTCCAGCAGATGTATTAAATACTGATCAGCTCTGAATTGAATTAATATATTGGTACTAGTTAGTGGTTATACTGCTTAGATGCAGTTATATGGACATAGTTATCATAAACATACCTTCATACCTTTTATTATTGGTCTATATCCTTTTCCTCCCATACCCAGTCCATTCTATTATCCTTGTCTACAATCCCTTAACCCTGAAAAACGAATCTGTGCAATTTATGGCCGTGGTGATCGCTTGCTATCAATAGAAACACCAGCCCATCTGGGCTATGACAAAAATATAATATTATCAGACATAAATCATGTTTTAATAGCCCATTGCATGAATAATGGTCGGTTAAGATACAGAGGTCTCTTTATAACTTGTCACAATTCGTTTTGCTATTAAATCCTATAAAATGTCGAATTATTTAGAAACGGGGAACAATCGAAAGGATTGTGCCTTGAAGTTCGTACGTTGTTTATTCAATGTTCGACACAACTACCCTCACTTTCTTAATATATATAGTCGTTATTGATTAGTTATCAACAACAACAACAACTTTTATTAACGACTTCAATTGGGCTATGTAGAATTTCAGTACTTTTTTATTACATTAATTTGACAATTGCGATGAAATGACTGAAAGCATTTTTCAGATATTAATTGTGGATAAATTTTAGTCTGAATAAGCTACAATTTAGCCGGGTACCCTGAGAGCAAACTATAATATGTATACGGTTAACAAATAAATATTTAACGTATGTGATTGTATATTTATGAGTATCTATTGAATAAATTCACAAGCTTGTTCTGAAAAGACACACAGCCCCGTGGTTTTCCTGGCATAACTCCCCTTTAACGAGGGTTTGCTTGAATAATATCTTTCTTGGGTCTCAAACTGTCTGTACCACATTTCATCGAAATCGCTTCAACGGTTTTGGTGGGAGAAGAGGTTATATTATTAGTAGCTATTACATTGCATTTTATATACCCACTGGTAGTAATCGTTCCGTACCTACATTTATAGAAGCGACGTTGAAAAATACTTTCACAATAAATCACGATAAAATTGCACCAAATTCTAATTTGCACATTTATTTGTCTCAACCAAGCCCAGTCTGGTGGAAACAAATAAAATAAACCACTGGAACCTATTTCGTGGCTACTTTTATTCGTCGAGAAACATTTTCGGGTTCGCCTCCATGGATTATTTATTAGTTTTATTTTTAAACCACTGGCTCGTAGCTAGGGTTAACTGGTTTTAAAAATTAACTACTGCTTACATGAAATAGCGTTTAACTTTTACAATTTGACCTCATGTGATGTTTCAAATAAAATTCACAACATGTGTAATTAATAGAATGTCATAAAGTAATCAAACAAATTTTATCCCAAACAACATTTTGGGATAATAAAGCTTACTACCAACTTATTGTACCCCGAATGACACTCCGACAGATGAAACAAGTTGTGATAATTTTTATTGCTCATTTTCATTATTCCAAACATAATTTCTCAATGATAATCAACCAATTACCATACGATTATATTATAAATACTAACGAGCGTATGAAGCGAGCAATTTGGAAGAGTATTGAGATCCGCGACCACGTGTAACCCCGAGAAGCGACCCATAGCATCGTCGCAGATAAAAATAAATCAGAGTGAAAACTGTATCAATGTGCGGAAAAGCCCGTATTGATCTCGGCTATTTCCTTGAAAGCCTCATAAATTCTTAGCTGGCGTAATAAAAGAAGCATCCGATCACTCATCGTAAAGTCGATACGATTTATAGTGTCGATGGATATAATTCATGCTGTTATCGCCGTGAAATATTATTTTATCGTTCGCCTTGGTGTGAATTTAATCAAAGGAAGTGAAATCGAAAGAAGTTTTCCAATTGCCTATTTATACATTTTATAATTTTAGTACTACGTTTGAAATTCTCTTTAGAAGAACTGTGATGTCAGGTTGTTAAGTTGGTTGTTTATATATTATTATTATGTCATTATTAAAGTAATAACGTCGTTGGTAGAATCAAATCTGAGAACATTATACACATCAAATTAAAATTTATTGCAAAACACTTATTACAAATAGATCTAAAAATATAATAATATGTACAGTATTAGTCAGTTATTTTGACATTCTTCTATATTCATTTCTACAGTCATATAGTATATTAAGTGCTGATACTAACAGTCGTAGATAGGACTTGTGTCTCTAGTATTTCTATAAATATATAAATGATAATTATCTATTGATTGTTGATACAATTACTACTGAATTTGAATAAAATTGAAATGACATTATTTGTTTCCAATAACATTTTTATTTTGCCCCGTCTCAGGATACTTTGGTACTCATCTCTCGACTCTCGAATCGAACATGATAAACATTAACAAACGTGAGGAAGGAGAATCAGTCAGGCTTGAATATTCTCAAAATCCTATCACGTACTTATAACATCAATGCTTTTAACTAATTATTGCGATATTCGTGTTGAGTATCTGTTTATTTTATGTTAGAGTTAATATACATACCGTTCCTATTATACCTTTAAATTTGAAGTATACAGTTAATAGATACTTTTTTTCTCCTTCATTTTTATGCAATTGCGGGCAAAAGAGCATTAATTACTATATGCGATGCTTAGCACCGTCCAGCGCCGCCCGTAAGCATCCGCCACATCTGAAAGGTTGTGGGTGTATTGCCGGCATTTGACGGAAGAATGCGTATTCTTCAAGTACCCCATGTCCTTTCTATTAGATAACGCTGCAGGTCGTCCCATAGAGGTGTAGGGCGCGATAAAAGAAAATCTCTTCATTTTACTAACCGTATATAACCGTATCTTTGTGTCGTCGTTTGTGAATAATATTTCATTACTAATTTACCCGTATCATTTGTTAGTTTCTATCTCGAAATAAAGTAAAAATAATGAGCAAACAATTTAGAAGCAGGTCAAGGGAAATGTTTGCATAATGCTACGGATTACTCTCAACTGGGAAACAAAAATATAGCGAATTAATGTAAATTGCTGTATCACCTCCGCCGCCGCAACTCCGCCAAAAGGAATTGTCGTCGAGTTATATTTACTGCACTTGTGCTCTGAATAAATTCTATTTAAACTGTCAGTGCCTATTTCACTGTTTGTTTCGTTAGAAAATTACCAGAGAATCTTAAGCTTTTGTTATTAATAAAAGAGTTCACTTTGCTGTAATAACATAAAATGTATTTTTTCATTTGAAATGAACACGTTCTGCCGACTGATTTGTACTGATTTACTCATTTTTCGTCCTTTTAATTAGGTGTGCTGGATCTCTTTGCGACCGTTATATTCGTATATACAAAAAGAGAAAATTCCCTTTAATTGGCCCCATTTAATATGAAATTGTCAGCAAATCTATTCAATTCGTCTTTGTCGTTCATAATAATTTATCTTCGTCTCATTCGTCTAATTAATTTGAGGCCAGATTTATTTAACGGGCATTGAGGAAAAACTCAGAACCAAGATCTATAAGCGAAATCTGTTTTTGATTTCTTTACTTTTAAGTGAAGAATGCTTTGACAAATCCCTTTAATGTCATATTGTTATTATTCTGACGTCTTTGTTATCTAAAAGCTTAGCTCCTAAAAGTAAAAGTAATTATCTGTATTGTATTTTCTAGAAGAAATAATTTAATTAGAAGCCAGCATGTGTGGAGGGTACGACATTCGGTGTAGGTTAATTTTATTACTCACATATTCACTAAGAGTCCAGGGTCTACTAATGGTATATACGTAATGCTGTTAACTTCATGTGATTATTGTTTTAATATTCAGAGTGGCCTCATAAGAGGATAATTGGAGCTAGGAAATGAGAGTGCAGTAAGTGAATGTGTTTTGGCTTAAACTGAAAATACGTTTGGATTAAAAAACATTTTAGCAACAGAATTAATCAAATATCTGTTTGAATGAAGGTTATTTGAATATACATTTTAATACGATTATGCATCATGAGAAACAAGTGTTCAACTAACATAAAATTTTCATGCAAATCTGATTATAAAGATTAAGTTTTGAAACGTATTATATAAGTTAAAATAATTCCCTGCCTTTAGATAAAGATTTCTTAAATGAACCAACGCATCTTCGCTTAAGAGAACACATCTATACTTACCTCAACTTAACTAAGAAACTTTTAACATTGATATACTTTTATCAGCACGAGATTTCTACATGTCGTCCACATATAGAAATCTCATCAATATTTACGCAAAAACTTTATCGTAATGAACGACTCTTGTACAAGATATAAAACTTTCAGAGCTCGAGAATATTTGTGTAAGTCCCTTAATGTTACAGATACACATTATATGAGAATGAATGCTGTAGTCGAGACGTCGTTATCACGATAGCACGAGACGAGCAAATCACCGCTGCAATCTAGGAGAGCAAACGAGAAGATTCAGTTTATCTAGCAATCTTAACTGCACAGTCTTATTGTATTTTTTAAACAAGAATTTCGAAAGAGCTCGTTCAATTTAATTGAAAACATACAATTGAAACTACTGTTTTATTTTTATACCACATCGCCTAGTGTTTGGAAGAAAAACATTTTACTGTATAAATGAAACAAAATTTCGAAAAGTTTTTGTATATTTTAAAAAGGTCCGTTTCTTTCTAAAATGTGACAATCAAACATTTATGTAAAACAAAAAGGTTTAAAAAGAAAATTTAAAGCAGTTGCATTATTCATGTAGATTACCTATACTGAAGATAGTACACGAGAGCGTATCTCGTAGCATCGGGAACATAAAGGAACATCGACTAATGAAATCCCTTGTATAACGAACACACGCATGCCCCACTAATACACAAAGTGTACTATTGCCTAGGGACCATGGCACTCTTCGTTTTCAAATTAATCGTAAAACTCAACATAACATTATATAAATCAATATATATTGACATCGTCAAATGTTTATGTGTTCATGAGGCTCTACGGTGAATGTAAACGATTAGTAATTACGATCCTTTACATTTAAAAATCACAACACAAAAAAGCAGTGGTGGCTCAGTGGTATAGACATACAAGCGTGCAGGTAATAAATTGATATTTCAATTTATCTGCGCATGTAACATCACCACTGCTCAAAACGATGAAGGAAAACATCGTGAGGAAACCACCATGTCCGAGAATAAAAAGTTCGACGACATGTAACATCTGCCAACCCGCACTTGGCCAGCGTGGTGGATTGTGGCCTGAACCCTCATAGGAGGCCTGTATCGCAACAGTATCTACATATATGGGCTGATGATGACAATTAAAAATATGTGCTAAAAATCTGTGTATGCTTTAATTGAAATTAGGTATAAGGTACACATTAAAATTAGCCATTAGTAATATTTTGAGTCTTAACTGAGTGATCAGGATGAATACTGTTTTAGAGCTTTAAGAGAACAATTTAACTTGCAACATAGTGGTAGTATACTAATAATACACGATAACAATAATTATTATCATCGAGATCCATACCTATTATGATAATAGTATATAGCTGTAACATATACTGGCGTCTGGACAGTTAAATAAATTGTTTGTGTAATGTATGAAATATTTTTGACGATATTATAAGTATATTTAAACAATATTAACCACCAATTCCACAGCAAAGGCACGAAATATAGCTATCGTTAAAATCAAATAACATAAGAAATATGATTATGTTTGTGTTTTTTGTCAAATATTTCTGTTTACTAAGTTCATCGTTCAGTGACAAGCCCTAGTTCCTATTTAAATAAGGGTGTTATGATAATTACTGCCATATTTAATTTTGTAAGATTTAATGAGCAGATCGTATAAGAAAATGTAATCAGTAAACATGTGTGTGTATTTTGTAATAAATTTGTGTGTTATAATAAACACTTAGTGAAATCCCGTGTGTGGCAGATAATATATACCTGTTTCACTAATCGTTTTCTTTATAAACAAGTACGTGAGACCCAACCGGGAATTGAACCCAGGACCCCTCGGATCAACACCCACGTTTTAACCAGGAGGCGTTCGAAACAAATAAACATTTGATATGACGCAAATATCAATTATTGAATGACGAATTTTCATACACAATAACGGTATTTTAAAGAGCTTATGATAATTACAAATGTATTTCATTAATTTCAATTACGAACCACGATTGGTTTGGGTACCGGCGGACAAAACCCATTATCGCTAATGGACAATTAGCATAATGGCTCGACGAGTGCATCAATAATACTTGTGTAGTTATTTTAACATTATCACATCGCTACCGTTGTTTCACTTTCAAAATATCAAATTTTCACTATACTCCATTCGGCGTGTTCTTAATTTATATATAGCATTGTGTATAATAATTTAGTTACAACAAAATGCCACATTGCTTAATTGCCAAAAATGTATGTAACAGTTGTTAAATGTGTACGCGGAATGGAAAAATCTTAACTGTTAACTGTCTTTATTATTTTATGAGTAGTATTAATTTCTTTATATATAATATTTATCGCTGTTTTCGCCATACTAAAAACCTCGTTGACTTTAAAATAGAGAAAACTGTTTTCATACAAGCAATAATATCATAGAAGCTTAAAAGACGGTCAGTTCACTAAATATAAAGGTTTAAATTAATAGAAAAAATTCTACTTGGGCCACCCGTGAATGGAATCGCGAGTGCACGATATTCAAGTATACGATTTAGTTGGCGAATCATCTAGTCGATGTAGCGCACAATTTTTATATTGTTTTTCATAAAGGATAACCCTATTGGGAGGGACGAAGAAATCCAAGCGCCATAAATATTACTTCTGTGAATATATTATTTCAGGGAAAACGTGAGAGGCATATTTATAAGTTACTTCCGATTGAGCATTGTTTTATAAATAAATGGATGAGTACTTAATCTAGTGAAATAACGCCTAATCCACTAATCGTACAATCCATCTTACATAGATAATATATCGAAATAAATACTAATATCTGGTTAAATTAGTGCCAAGATGCAAGCCAGACTTGTAAGCCTATAAGGCAATTCGAACAATCGATAAATATTCCGTCTCTTTGGAAGTATGCCAAATCTTTGTGATAGTTTGGCCTTAATTCGCCCAAAGACATCGCTTTGGACAATATCTGTAGGCACTAAATTAACATCTCTAGACTGGGGCGTTATCCAAGCTATTCATCTTGGCTTATTGCAAAAGAATTGCTTGTTATTGTTTTTTAGATTCAGTGTCGATTGAAATGAAAATGACTGCTTTATTACAACGATGCAGTCAGTGTTCTCTGTTTATAGACGCTTTCAGTGCTTTACTAAAGTCTAGATTATTAGTATCTACATATAAAGAACGTAACGCTAACGAGACGAGTTCAAAAATATGTATAAACAACCGTTACTACAACACTGCGATAATTAGGTATTAATATCTATCAGTATTTTTTCATGTAATATTTTTGTCAAAGTCGTCCGTGGTATGACAACAGCCAGTGTTTGCGTGTTTCCTACTACTTAAAGGTTCAAAGTGACCTCTGAAATAATATATTAATTCGCTTCATTTTTATGACCAATTTCATTCGCGTTTTGTGTGTTCGAATCTTTGTCTTGAGTCCGGGTTTAGGTACGTTTATTTATTTAATTTGCTTATATAAAGGAGGTTCTGTTGTCACACGGGATGATCAACGGTTCCACTGTTTATTTTTTATACACCATTTTCCTTGCTAACTGCAGACATTTGAAACAAAAGGAATTTAAGGTCAAAAATGTCAAAAACAGATTCAAGGAATAAAAGTACCTGTATGCGCCTAAAAAATGTACAGGTTTAGTGATCGAAAAATAGAAGCGTTTATTTACAACCTTAAAAAGTAATCGGTGACCTAAATGAAAACAACACCGACTTCGACTATATATTTTACTTTTTAAAACCTATCACTGGTTTATTCAATATTATTTATTAAACATTAATTGTCAATAGATAGATAATGGACCTTACAGCTATGTGATGTTACTATTTTTACAGGTTTCCGATATTGCTCAATTTCAGTTCACAGTTAAAAATTTTCCAAACTCTTTGAGCTCCTGATAGTTTGTTTAAATTCATTATCTGGATTAGTCCTACTTACTAGTTATAAACAATTATATATTTATTGTGACATCACCGTGTATGTCACTAGATAGTAACCTATACATCATTAATATGTAATGGAACAATATAATGCAAAATCAATATATCCGTAAATGTTTGCCACAAAGCAAAAATCTCTGGCCAATGTCACGTAATAAGCGAAGCGAGAAAGCAGGGTAGCTTATTCAAACTCAGAGTGACTTACGATGATATAAAAAGCCATTTGGCACAAAAGGTAGCATTATTGTCTTTATGATTTTCCTTACAATCTCAAAGGTAATAAAACAGAACAGTATCTAGACATATTTTATACTTTATAAAACTGGAGAGTTTGTTTGTTTCTTTTTTGTTTTGGTTACCGTAATCTCAGGAATTACTTGACCCATTTCAAACATTCTTTTACCATTGGATATGTACGTGATACCTGAGTGCTATTGGTATTGTACTTTATTTTATTTTTACACGAAAATCTAACTCGCACTCTAATAAACTCGCATATTAGTCTATTTCCAAGAGGGAATAATAAACATCTATAAACAAACATAAAGTACTCACGAGTTATCCTAACAAATTGTAGGGATGTCCAAAATATGTATTTGCATAAAATATAACTATGATAATACATGCAAATATGCATGATATCCTGTAATATAGAAACCCATTCTTTACGCTGTTATACCTACCTACTCACTGATTGATTTCACTAATTGATTGGGCAAAGTAATTGACTATAAGTTTCTTTACTGTGCCGTATGAAATTTAATGAATTTAAATGATAATAATGAGTGTGGTAACATTAAAAGAAAACAATATTATCATGTAGATATGTTTTTATGAATAATAAATAATGATATAACATCGTGTCACGTCAAATAACGCAAAATCGTAGACTATGACATAGCTGATGTTTATTTCCTATACCTTTCATATAATTTACGGAGTACATGATATGTCGCAACACAACACCATCAGGCATCCCTACACCATGGATAGCAGTAGTGTCAGCGCAGATCCGACTGTCCGGTCTATGTAAATTAACTGAAGTAAGCCACAAAGGGCGCTTGGTGGCTGATGTTTCTGTTTGACGACTCACCGACCGGAACGATTAAACGTTTAGTCTCTTTGTGAACTCATCTGGCCATAATTGTTGATCGTGGCCTGCTGCATATGCAATCACTACATTGGATATTTATTCAGGATCCAAAATTTGGGAAGCTGAACCGCATTTTGCTGCTAAAGAGACTACTTTGGTGAGAAGATTTGCTTGTATGTTTCACATACAAATATGCATGAAGCGTACAGGGGATTGTATTTCTCGATTTAAAAAATAAATATTATTAATATAATCGTGTTTCAGATACAAGTATTTGCAGAACCAACTAGAAGTTAATGTTCAACCATAAATAAACTTATTTGTAATTATAGATAAAATAAACATTGTACGTTAGATCTAAAGAAAAGGATTATAGGAACATAGACGCTTGTGAATTTAGTATTCTTTTATATTACAAAAACTTATCTTTGAATTTAATTTATTCTAATCTCAATACATTTGTTCTCAAGTTTCGTTCAGATTTTTGGTTCTATAAAGAAACGAAAGCGGATGTTTTTCTTAAGATTTCCTCATACTGAATTTTCTCTTATTTTCCGATAAATCCGCTTATTTTGGTTGTGTCCTTGAGAAGTTCGACTTCTTTGCTTTCCATTTCTTATGTAAACGTATTTATTTTTTTGTTTACCCTTATGTTATTTTACAATGGATTATACGTATTGAATCATTGACATGTACAATAAGGATTTATGTGGATTGGTTAAATCTAATCTCGTTTAAGTAAAGACAAATTCATGATACAGTACATTAAATAGCACAAACTGCATAAACAAATTTCTCATAAAATATTTTAATAAAAAGTGGGGCTAATGAAAAAATTCTCAAGCAAAGCGAGCTATATTTGTGGGAGTTCCTCACGCCTGGCGTCATTTGTCCACGTAATTACGTCTCACAGCAGAAAGAGGGAACGCTTCTCACTAAAGTTTTGTGAGATTACTATAGTAGTTAAGAATGTATTCCCCTTTTCTTTGAACAAAGGAGTTGAGATGGGAAATAGATCCGCTGCAGCTAACAGCGCGTATTGCGTTTTGTGCTTCTTGTTGTTTTAATTGTAGACGTGATCATAAGCAGACTTGCGTAATCTAAAAGTGGAACAACGGCTTATTTATAATAATAAATTTTACATTTATTAAAAAATTCTTCGCATTTCTTTTTAATTTGAAATAAATAACAATCAGATAAATAGAACTCAAGATATCAAACACACAGACCAGAAAATTCAACGCTTTAACGGTAATCTATCTACGTTTAACTTCTTGTGTATATATATATATATATATATATATATATATATATATATATATATATATATATATATATATATATATATATATATATATATATATATATATATATATATATATATATATATATATATATATATATATATGGAATCTCGGAATTAGTATATAGGGGGTTTCGGGGGCGATAAATCGATCTAGCTAGGAATCTTTTTTAGAAAATGTCATATTCGTGTTTTATTCGTGTTTTTTTTCCTGACATCTATTGATGAATAATAATACTATTTTGCTTCGTAGATAGCTGGACAACTGAAATGACACTTTTTATACCGATATTCCTACGGGATACGGACTTACGCGGTTGCAACCGCGGGTCACAGCTATTGTAATGTTAAAAGAGATCTGAAATCAATGACCTAACATTTTGTATAGCGTATTAAATCTTACAAGCGCACCTTTTTCTCTGAAAGCTTTTAATAAACGCCAGTCATTTGTTGGAACGAGGTAAGAGAAGAAAATATTAAAAGTGACTGATAATAACCATCATCCATTAATTATATCGAGCAGCCTTAGTTCCAGGAAAATATAATTTAAAATTTCTAAAAACCTTCATCATTAACTTCAAAATGATATATTTATTTTCAAACAAAATTGGGGCAATCAAAAAATAAAAGATGTAAATACACGGTTTTTTATAAACTTTATGATAGATTATGTTTCTAGCATTCGAGCCGCGGCTCAGACCGCATGGTCTAAATAAATTCCCATAGGAATGTGATACATCACCGCGGCAAAAGTTCTCTTAAATTGTCAATCACTCGATAGCCTCCTCACTAATCATTCACTGAAATCGCTCTGTTGCGATGTGAAAGAAAGACAAACAAACACATCGTCACACTTGTAATAGGTAATATGCATCAATAAATAATTAATTAAAATTATATTAGAAATACCAAATACGGTGCCTCTGCTACATACAAAGAATGTATGTAGCCGTATAAGAGTCTATTACAAAAAAATAGTCGGCTGATAAAATTCATACAGATTCATTCATTTATATAAAAATGACTATCTACTTCACAAATAACCAAACAGCTCTACAGCATATATCAGAAACTATGTCAATGAATACAGTTAAGTTATGAACGTTTTTTCTTGGTTTTGAAAATATTTCATTTTCCTGCTGATATTAAAGTATTGAAAAGATTAGAAATAGTAACAAATTTCAGCGAATTGATTAGAGAATTTTGGTGTGCAAAGCGTTGTGTAATATAAAGAGTTTTGACATCTGAAGATTTTAAAATGTGAAGACCATAACGGGATAGAAAAAGTCTTCTTCTGCGTTTTACTAAATTTTAACTTTGTTCAGAATGTCTTTTACTGTTATTCGAATATATAGAAATATATTAATTAATTAACTGTGTCCTTGAAGAATTTATATAATGCAAAAAAAAACTAGCAGCATTTTTCTATTCCAATTTTTCCTATTCTTGAAATTATTCCAAAACTAGCTGCGCCCCGCGCTTTCACCCGCGTAAGTCCATATCCCGTAGGAATATCGGGATAAAAAATTACCTATAAGTTATTCCAGTTGTCCAGATATCTATCTACCAAAATTCATTGCAATCGGTTCAGTAGTAAGTTTTTGCGTGAAAGAGCAACAAACACACACATATCCTTACAAACTTTCACATTTATAATATTAGTAGGATATAGTAGGATAGGATTTAAAGGCATTGTCATTACAATGCTTGTGAATATTGCAATCATAACATATAGCATTCTATAAAACAAAAAATTGAAATGTTTTAGACCATTCGGAAAAGATATGATCAACTTTTTTTTCAAGATAATGAAGGTCTGAGAGAAATTGAGGATGTTTATATTTTTTATTTATTTATTTCATACATAAATAAATTTTTAACATTTTTAAAATTTACAATTTAATTTACATATATTTTTGAAGTTTACAATATATAAAGCCGATGTTTCCCTACCTAGATTGTAGTACAACCTGTATTTAGGAGAAACAGCTGGCTTCTAAATATATAGTTTATATGTAAATACTACTGCTGGGCGATTATTTGACGTAAACACAAGCAAAGACCTGTGGCTTCGGTCGCGTTCTAGCCAGTAACTCGGAAAGGTAGTGCTAGTACTCCTCTTAATTTACATTAAACGATTTCAGAGAATGGGTCTCCTAAATCGTTTATACAATACTAGCTGACCCGGAAAATGCTGTTCTGCCTGACTCTTACCATTGAGGGATATGAAAAATAGATATAGGCCGATTCTAACGCCTACCTGATACGCATACAAAATTTCGTGAGAATCGTTCCAGCCATTAAGGAGAAGTATAATTATACCATTGTGTAAAGAGAATTTTATTTACATAGAGATACTATATCTAATAACATGCTAAAAGCCATAAAAATTACAATAATCTCAGTATATGTGAGCTTAAGTATATACTAAGCACTCCAATAAAATAACACACTGAAAAGAATAAAACGATAAAGGCACGACCAAAAACTGTAGTGACTCGAAATGTCAATCCTGATTTTCGGCTAAATAAAGAATGTATTTACCCTAAAGTAATGAAATTTTTCCTCGCCATAAATATCTTGTACTTACATCGCATGTTTATACGAAAGAAAGAAGCTTTCAATTATACCAACTATTTATCTATTCTTGCTTAGAGGACAATTAAATAGCTGAAAAAACATTTTTCCCAATATATTTGTAACTAGCTGCGGCCCGCAGGCGCCTAAGTCTGTATCCCGTAGGAATATCAGAATAAAAAGTTACCTATGTATTATTCCAGGTCTCCTTCATTTTCATTGCAATCGGTTCAGAAGTTTTTGCGTGAAAGAGCATACACATACATACATCCATCGTCACAAACTTTCGCATTTATAATATCAGTAGGATAGGATAGGATTGCCCTGTGGTAAAATGCGTTCTGTTGTAAACTAACCTTTGTATTACGATCCCAGTACAAGCAAGCTATCTCAACACTTACAAAGATACAACAGGATTTTCTTTACAGCAACGTAGCGATTAATTTTACCCTGAAAAGTAATTAATTAAACTCTCTTTTGGTAATCATCCAGTCGTTGCTGCTTGCACAAGCGCTTTGTGTCTGAGAAATTAGATTAAGGAGTATCTAAATTAAATTGTATTTCCTAAGTAAAACTAGGAGGCTTGATTATTTTCGGTTATTAATTATTTTTTTAGAGATAACAAATTCCTAGTCACATTAAATACTTCAGGAAAGTATTTGAAGTTTGTTATTTAACGCCGACGTATTTTGTGGCATCTAAGTTATATTGAATATGATTTTTCCTATAAAAATATAATTAGCTAGATAAATTATTATACAGGTAAGGAACAACATTTATCTTTTCTTTTATAGAAGTTATTTTTCTTGTATTACGATGCAAAGTAATATGATACTAATCAGTAAGAGAACAATATAATGTAATTCTTAAACAATTTACAATTTACCCACGATATAATATATAATAAGAGCTAATTACTAACATGCTTGAACTCGAGTTTCAAACTTTGATATCCAACATCTTAACATTTCATATCACGCAAAGTTTATTCAAACAACATTTTGGAAATTTCAAAGCTAATACAATAATAATATGATTATCCGCTTGCTTACCTTCTAGTTGTAATTAATACGCAGGCCTTATCCAAAACTTAGTATATTTTAATAACCGTACGTAACTAAACAATACTGTTATTGAATTAACGAACCTAACGAAAATAATCCTACTAATATTATAAATGCGAAAGTTTGTAAGGATGTGTGTGTGTTTGTTACTCTTTCACGCAAAAACTACTGAACCGATTGCAATGAAATTTGGTACGTAGATAGCTGGACAACTGGAATATCATATAAGCAACTTTTTATCCCGATATTCGTACGGGATACGGACTTACCCGGGGGAAACCGTGGGGCGCAGCTGACTTTTTGAAAATTTGATGTATATTAATAAGCGTTTTATTCTTGTTCTAACAGTCATAGTAACAATATATGTTATAATAAGGTCACAGTTGAGTTAAATTCCAAATAAGCTCTGTTCGTACGTAATGAATATTTTATTCCAAAAATAATGTTAATGGCGGATATTTTAGAAGAAGCTAGCATACCTATGCATTATGCATGTATTAAAACTCCTTAACAGTAAAAGTACAGATGATTTATTTACAAAAATATTGAGAGTACTTTACGGTACGATAAAGTGAAGGCAACTAAAGTCCATATCACTCAAGAAAACGAATAAAACATTATCAAAGGACATCTGTCCGTCCAATTCATCATTGACCCAGCTCGGTTATCGGGCCTTCGAAGAAAAACTTTGACGTCAAAGTCCGAAGAAAGTTCACGATGTATCTATCGCGATTTCTCAAGTCCAAATACAACTTTTAAAAATTTTAATTAAAAAGAAATCTAGTTTGAAATTTCTTTTAGTTTAAACGATTTTTAATTAAATTAGCAGGCTTGAATAGCTAAAGTATATTTAATGAAGTTTATCTCAATTTAAAATTGTAGACTGAGATTAAGTTTTTTCTTAACTTTGATGAATTTCTTCTGCAATCGTGAATAGAAACAAAAACCGTTTTTAAAAAATATTCTCAATATTTTGTCCGATAATTAATTTATTCATAGATTCACCTAAGCCTTATTTGCATGCTCGATCTTTAATTACGCATTGCGCCAGAGACTCATTAATAACAGTTACAATATTAACTACATATTCACACGGAACTTTACACAAATTATCCTCCACTTACCCACAGTGGAAACTAATTCTGGGAAGTAGGTTTAATATCTAAGAGCTCAGCTTTAAACTGTGATGTTCATAACACAAGTATTCGTAATAATATGAACAATTTATATTATTATGTTCTTGAGTGATGTGAAAGTATCGTATGCAAAGACGTTTTATTATTGACTAATAAATAATTATTTAAGGCATATTTTAACGTTTATTCGTAATATTTCATAAAGCAAGTTTAAAAAGTACATAAAAAGATATATAGACAAATATATTTAGTTATTAAGTAGGTAAACATGAGTATTGTGGTTGAAAATAATCTCTGGCTAATAATGGTGCCTTACAGGGCCTCTATAGCACTGATCACTCTTTCAGATGCCATTTCTAAAGGTGCATACCTCAAAACCATTTTTGAAATGCATTAATAAATCACCATCATCATCATCATCATCATCAGCCCATACACGTTCTCACTGCTGGGACACAGGCCTCCTATGAGGGTTCAGGCCATAATCCACCACACTGGCCAAGTGCGGGTTGGCAGATGTCACATGTCGTCGAACTTTTGATTCTTGGACATGCCGGTTTCCTCACGATGTTCCTTCACCGTTTCAAGCAGTGGTGATGTTATCCACATGTATATGAAAATTCAATTTAATTCCTGAACGCTCGCCCGGTCTCGAGTTATCTCGCTTATCGATTTTTGAAGTCCGAGGTTCTCACCACTGAGCCACCACTGTTTATAAATAAAGAAATGCCTTGTTCAAATAGATTATTAAAATAATTTGAAGGCGGTTTCGTTTTCGATAAAAAAATAATTATTTACGATAACAATGTGGTGACAGGAATAATATATTTCGCGTTTGTCTTTGCTTCATTCATTTATATTTTAAGCTGGCTTGACTAATTTATTTGATATTTGGCGAAAATATGAAACCCCAAAATGGACACACACATTTTATATATCTAACCCAATAGAAGCTTAACCTCTGTCCCCATTAACCAGATTACAAAATCAACTAATTGATAATGAATATTAATGTGGCCGTATAAAATAATAGTTGTACCGCAAAGTTCGTAACATCCATGTTAGCACATGTAATTGACGGCAGCCTGTGGCAACCACACGCTTTAAATGTTAAAAGCAATCTGATTTTCTAAAGTAACGAACGCTTTTAGACCATTTAGTACGTTTGAGGATGTAAAACATTTTATATGACATACGGAGCTGATTCTAATTTTTACGAGTATTGTCAAAGAAGTGTTTCAAAAATGAACAGTTTGAAAAAAATAATATGAAAGTTGAATTTTCATACAATCACATATTTATCAATTCTCGGTTGAAATACTGTAACTAAATTCTGAGGTAGGTATGTATGTATGAAAGTGCTGGTATAATACTTTTACAAAAATACCCTAACTTTTTCGCAAAAATGTGAGCAAACTAGAAATTTTCTTCTAAGGATGAATTTAAAACACAAACAAAAAGTGTAATTAAAGAACATTTTTTCAAGACGCTAATTGATAGGATCTTTGTAGTCTCGTTTCTTTTTCCCCGAACTCTAGTAGGTAGATTCTCAGTATCTTGTTTTCTTTATTAACTTTCGTAGCAATAACATCGTACCGTAATACACCACTTTGAGAAGTCTTCGAATGTTCCAGAAAGTAACCTAGAATGTTGATATAAACCATCTTTATTCCTAATCTTACATACTTCGCATATGTTTAACAAATTATGGTTGGTATACATAAAGACGACGCATAGACTTAATTGTAAAATAAAAACTATACATGCAAATGTTTCGTTAAGATCCTAGTTATAAACTGGCAAGTTCTAAGTCTATTAGCAAGTATACACTGCAATCTCACTGGAGATTCCAAACAACTGCAATACAGCAGGTAGACAGGCACTCTAGTATCTCGTATATTCTATTAATTTTCCCGACTCGCATGCTAATTGGCATGGCTTCGAATAATGGAATCTCATATAGCATTAACAATAGAACCTTATTGAATAGTAAGATCGTGTGGGCACATATTTGTTTTATATTGCTGAACATAATTCGATTTGAATACATAAACCAATGTGGAGCGATGAAGTTTGACAAAACAGTATTGGGTATTCAGTGAACAACATAATTTTTCTGCCGAAATTCTCAGTAACTAAACCGACCTCGTTAATTCGCTTCATTAAGCGAATGTTTTTTCTGTTTTACAATCTCTTATTTTAATTATATCTCAATGTTAAGAAATTAAAGACTTTTTAACGTTTAAACGTCGGGTTAATAATATAATCAATAAATCGCAATCACAAGAAAATACTCTATGTTGTTCATAAACGTGTCCTTATAATTAATAGTAAAATGAATTCCTTGATACATTCAAGTGTTTAAATATGTACTATAGTCGCAGCAGCGGTCTCAACAGTAGGTATAAAGTTTGACAAAAATATCGTAATGGAGTGACAACCGCAGGCTTTCATTCAATTTGCCAGATAATCCCCAACTTCCCGACATCCCTCCTCACTACCTACTCACACAACTTTGCCATACGTGTTCCCAATAACAATATGACTTATTATGTTGTTACATGTTTTGTCCAGCTTTTTATATGTTGACCTAAATAAAATAACTTGTTGATATATTCTTTTTAATGTGATCGAGAACCATTTTCAAATAATAGGTATATTATTTTTACAAAAAGCTGTCAAAATATGTAAAAGGGAATTAACTTTTTTGTATGCTTATCTGATTGAAGGCTTGTGTACTAACAATTTTAGGCTAACTTTCGGCGATTAAAAAGAATAAAGCTGCTGCATGTTTAACTGACGTTCTCAAAAACGAGGTTCTCAAATAATGTAAAAATAGATCGTCGGGTAGAAAGGCAGCGATTCTTGTAATAGTTCTTGCGGCATCTCCGGTGACTCCTAAAAGACACGAATCACGTCTTGAGCAAAGCGTTCAAGGCATTTGAAGAGAAATTGTTCTTACCTCGATATACCTACAAAAAAATGTGAGAACGCCTGGCAGATGTGAAACATCAACATTATTTTATTATATATATACCATCGTATAGAGTGGCGACGCGTCGCCACGGCATGCGTCGCCACGCCAGAAATCGGTTTTACGTGCGGCTATACATGTTTCACATCAAAAACAGGCATGTCCTACTTTAATAAGCAAGGTTGAAACGAATATATTCGGTTATTTCGTACAATGTCAGAACTTTTTTTAAGAATTCACATTATTCACACTAGATCTAATTGCAATTCAAGAATCATCAAAACAATGCCATAAAATATTTTACATGTTCGCACTGCAGCACGCCGAGCCAAGAGTGCAGTGAGAGATGAAAAATGCGGTTACATTGGACGCGTTTCCAAATAACCGTGAATATTACCTCTCAACAGACTGCACACATTTTTCACAATTTACGTCATTGTTACGCTTTGCTGGCTCAGCGTATTTTCTGTATGAGACATCGGTCGGTATTACAGATTATTTGTTGGAGCAAGCAACTCCAAACACTTTTAGCGATGAGATGAGTGGATAGCGCTTATAAGTACATAAATTTATTTTCCGCTTTTGTGTGGTTTTGAAGTCGGTTTAATTGATTGTTTTTTTTTTAATAATTTTTTTCAATACATATAAAACTCACATGAAACTGTCGAAACTTTGTCTCCTTTTAATTGATCTTAGAGATAAAATATGATGGCTGTACAAGTCTCAAACATAAATATTTTATAACAAACATAGCATGATTTTATGTATTTAATATTATTTCATAGTTGGTGGAAATTATATAATACCTTAACGCTTTTATTGATTAAGTGTCAAACTACGGACAATTTGTGACGGGGCGTCTGTCCCAGACTGGTAAATGAATAACGAAAATCTATTTATAGTAAAATGTATTTTAGATTTGTGTTATACCAGCTTTCCACCCGCGTAGAAATGAAAGGTGTTAGTATTTTAGGGTCAAAATCTTGTGCAGTATATATTTGAATACTTGAAATAATCTTATTTAGGATTTTTAACAAATTTATCTCAAGTTTATCACTGTAATAAGTATAATATACATATATTCAGGTCATATCACTACATAGTATAAAGCAAAGTCGCTTCCCGCGTTTGTATACATATTTCATCATGTTTAGATCTTTTAAACTACACAACGGATTTTTATGTATTTTTTTTAATAGATAGAGTGATTCAAGAAGAAGGTTTATATGTATAACATCTAAAACTACTCCGAATTTCACGCGTGCGAAGCAGCGTGCAAAAGCTAGTATTCATATAAAAATAAGACAAAAACATTTCTACGTTATATTTACGTGCCATAAAGCTTTTTCATTTTCATTGTCTCTCTTATATGGGTAAAACACTTTGTATCATATTCTCTGTAGGAGCAAAGGCTTTACGAAAACTTTATAGAGAACAGCAGTTATAAAGCATCTAGTTACTAGTATAATAGTAATACTTTGTGTAATATTTCAGAACAATTAATTAGAACGGTTCAACTTACCAAATATCAGCTAGACAAGTAAATGAGCAAAATAATTTCAAATTATGTGTATACTTTGTTTATAACTACTCGACCCAGCCGACTTCATGACCTTGTTAATTTTCATAATTTCGACGGTTTTCTAATAGTTATTCTGTTAATTTATGAAAACAATTTTTTGTTTATGTAATTAAAAGTATGCTTAACTCAGGCGACCTTTTATAAATATATAAAATCATAACCGCATAAACTACACTCGATGATGAAAGCAATTAGCTATATAGATTAAAGCAGTATAAACCGTTTGCAAAAGAAACGGGCTTCCAAAACTTTTGTATACCAATGCCGAAATCTTAAACAAAAAAGGTTTTATATTTATTCAATTAATTAGGAACTATTTTAATACATATTAAAAAGAACTGGCAACTAAAATAAATTTTTACAAAATTTGAATATTTTAGTTTTTTTATAATTCTAATTCATTATTATTTTTTTTTTATTATTATTATTCGATTCGAAAATTTGCCCGACTGTCAGGAGGAGACTTCTAGAAGTCGATTGATACAGTAGAAGACCAGCATCGATGGTCTTAAATTAGATCGTAGGCACCATATGTATTGTATAGCTATACTAAAATTACTCGATTATATGAAAAGTGCCCGTTCTTTTGGAAAGGAGTTTTATTTGACTAAATACAGACTGGATATAATAATTATAAACACGTAAGTAAAATAATGTTTTATATGGAATTATTCCTGGAAATAGCAAAAATTTCCAGAAACCAGATTTTTTTTTGAAATTTCAAAATTTTTGTCATGAAATCTTTCCAGTCTGTCCCAAATGTCCCAAAATTAATGACGTTGTGAGAGAAAGAAATTCGTATTTATTATAATTATATAAACATATATATGACTGTTTATTATACCCAAGATAAGACATATTCTTTGACTTTAACTTACGATGATTTCAATGTCTAATATACCAAACATAAAAAATTGCAAGTAATGAATAAATTTTAAAATCTACATCTTTTAAGTCCAGGTTTATTAATACTAAAAAGCGCTGTAAAGGTCGTTGATTATAAAGAAAATTCTTTCAACACCTCGGTGCTTTGATCGTATCTCTCGTGCCGTCTGAAGGATAACTAAGTTGGCGGTTACTTAGTCCGAGTGTCGCTATCGTTCATTCATCTTTCCTTCAATTTTCTTCCTCTTTTTATATAAATAAATAAAAGAATAAGCTTTCGAGGCCCAATATATCTTGTTCTATTTTATTGATTGAAATATCATTATCTCCTCTCCTATTACTCTTAGTTACTAACTATACAAACCTAAAGTAATTAATGTTCTGTTGAATTTTCTATGAATCAGTAGTATTTGACATTTTCGCAGACCTGATAAGATTAGTAATTAATCTAATAAACATAAGAATCCAGGTTGTCTGTATCAAGGATTGATGTATGTAAAATATCCTGTGAGACAAGACACTAGCTAATATTCTCTTAACTCTGCACTGGAATGTAAAATGGCTGTCATGTCTAGTCGTACTGACAGTTATACGAGTAAGCACTAGCATTGGGATCTGTTTAGTTTTAAAATGACACCTAATCGTTTTCGCAGTGCTTGTCAAAAACTTAGGTATTTATTAATATGTCAATAGGTTTTACTGGGATTCCTCAGTAATTAGAAAAAAGAGTTAGTTTGTCCAACACATGCAAACTGGGAAGTTTTACTAATGAATGTTGGTACAGGTCTTACCAGTATTATGTTATCTGTGATTTTACTGTGATGCGTCGTTGAAACTGTAGCTTGAACAGAGTATAAAATATTCCGACGCCATCTGGAATCTGACGCTTATTACCCAGCGTATGAAATATAGGTACCTCATGCCTGTCTCTTTCTAGGAAAGACAGTAACAAAATAGGAGACACAAGTATTAGAAATCTTTATTTCTTATATTCTGCCGCATAGAAATATGAGTATATCATTTTTATATTTAGATTATTAAAATAATATCAAAAACAAAAATCAGTCGAAATGCTTTCTTTGAAGTCGGTTGAAAAACCTGGGTTTGATAGAAAAGGACCATAGAACATAGAATTTGAAAATCATTATATCTAAAAGACATTTTTACGTAACACAACATTGCATTCAATAGAAAGGATAATCGAAAACTGACAATAATGTGATATATCTAGATACAACCTAAGTATCAGCTATTCTTATCAAAATGCAATAACAAAATGAAGTAACTTTATGATAGTGTTAAATTTGAAATATCATGACTTCCTTGTCTTCTTAATGATTCTGGCAACACAAACTCCTGATGGATTTAACTTTTATCAGTTTCACGGGCCAGTAGACGGAAAGCTGTCGATGTCGATATGACGAATTAGCTTTATCTGCTATAAAGATAGGCGGATGGATGGCCGAGCTTAATTCTTGTTTATTTGTCAATTTAGGCAACCCTGTATAATCGAGTTATATAGTATCAACATAAAATTTTTGCCTATTTTTTTATTACTAGTCCTACAATGGATGGTCGTATTTTAAAAAACATTTTTGCCTAAAATGGTATCCCAATCGCCATAACTTCAAACAATTTTTAAAACCTAGACCGGTTTGTAAACTTCAAAGGATATAAGCGTTTACACTTTAATCCAATAAAATAAAAAAAGAGTAACTTTGACACAAATTATACGGTTACTTAATCTTCCAGACAAATTATTAATGTACCTTATCTGGAATTTTAGGTCATCCCTATACATTAAACTTAGGTCCGTCCCTAAACAAACATTTGCCAGACTAATTTATGTACCTAGCGCTCGTATATAAAATCAAATATTCAAATGTTCAACACTTAAGGAGTACTTAAAAAATACATTGTAACTCGAGTGAGAAATCACACATTAAAAATGTATTCGCGAAAGTTTCGTTCAAGAAAACATTGCTTTATAAATGCATTTAACTCACATTGACAAAACAAGCCGAAGTTCCTTTTATTGTTCCCGTCGGAGAAGTTTTCTTCTGAATACAGCTCCAAGAAGGAATAACTTTAAACTTAGTAATTGATTCAACTCAAACAACATTAGAGATGTATATCTAAACGTGAATTAGCCTATAAATCTTTACAGCTTTCGAATTCGAATTATAAGCAACTAGCTTTTGCCCGCGGCTTTGCACGCGTTAAATTTGGAGCAGTTTAATAGATGTTATTATATATCCAGTTTGTTTAAGCGTTCTTAAAATAAATAGTTGTGTCTAAGTTAAGTTCGGATTAATTTAATTTAAAATATGTCCTCGCTATTCTTCATGTTAATAGATTGGCGTAAATATACGGGAAAAACAATTATTAGGACTAATGCAGCTTTTCTTGGTTCAAATCGGTCCAGTACTTTCGGAGTTCATTTCAAACAACACACTATAAAATCTTATCTTTATAACATTAGAGTAGATATGTAGATAAAATTAAAAATCTTAAAATGGTGGTAAAAAAGTATATGTGATTTTTTTTATATGGGTATATCTTTGCATGCATTATATTATATTTTTTCAAAACGTCAGTTTATTCTTAATTGTTATATTCTGTTGTTTTGTTTGTGTGTGTGCGTATGTTCGTTAAACATACATTTTATTATTATGCTTTATAAAATTTTTTACACTAAGACTTTTGAAGCGACCTCACAAATGCGCAATAAATAAGAATAAACTCGAGCCATACGGAAATATTGGAAAAGTCAATCAGTTAATAGCAGTCACAAAAATCGTTCAATAAATGCTCCACAATCGCAATAAATCGGTATAAAAGTAATAATAACAGAAGTAGGCACGAGCGAACAAATATTGCTTTCGACTAATGGAATCGGAATAATATTTTAGTTTTGATTCAATTGTTCTTGAATTTAATACCCGATACGTTTATCGTTTGTCATATTTGAACACGATTCGTCGTTTAATATCATATCATATCATGGACGTTATCAGAATATTTATTGTATATGAAAAATAAATCGTCCTTCACATCGCAGGCTGGTTTCATGTAAATTTATTTATATAATTTACAAGGGTCTGTTTTTCTATTGTAGTTCGTACATGAGATAATACAAGTAATATTATTGATTTAATTGACTTTTATTTTTATTGTTTTACCACGTAATAAATTAATAACATACGGTAAATCAACTTCCAGAATACTATAACTTATATAGTAATCACCTTCGAAAATATTGAAACAGTTCTCAAACAAAACTTTATCTTAGAAACAGGGTTTTTTACTGATAAAGTAAACTTTACTAAAACTAAGACGCTAGTACAAAGATATATTATAACTTTGAGTTTAGATGATAAACATAGTTTACTAATGGACTAAAGCCTGAAACGTTGTGTTACTTGAAAGTTAAAGGCCCGTAATAACCCTGCCACAGCTGGTCTCTCAACTGCCCTATATGAAACTTACATATATAAACTAAGTTTTTTATATTAGGCTTGAACAAACGAGCGTACACTCCACCTGATACAGTAAAGTACATAACTACATACAGTTTGTAGGTAGTAGTTCACTTGGGTCTTTAATGAAATTTACTAACAAGTATATCCAATTTCGGGGAGATTGTTATCCTTCTATTACCAATTATCTCAAACTTTGTTCAAGTAACTTTTGTATGATGTATTGTTATTTTAGATGAACATGCTTAACTAACAATTCACTATGTTACTACCAATTAACACACCGCTTGCAATTCCTACATAATTTTTCTTTAAAATGAATTTATAATAATGCTATCTAATGTATTTTTATCCACAAATATAGCTTTGCAATAGCAAGGGCAATAGTTCTTCTGGTTAAAGTCTTGGATAAGTGAATGTTTTAACAGCATTATGAAGCAGTAAAAAAGAACTAATAAAGAAATAAACATTTAACAATACGCGCATTAATTCTTGTACCACACGCCGCGTGGAAAGTTTCCCAAGCTGCATCGTTGGACATATATCAAAAGCCACGGCCCGAAACGGCTGAAACAGATAGCGTCAAATAAGCCAAGTTTAATGTGCCGTAACGTTACATACAGCGTCGACACTTTACTCCATTATGGAGTGTCTGCCATGCCTCCCGGCTATAAGCCATTTAACACAAAGAAATTAAAACGCATTCCAATTTTAAATTCGAAAAAATTAATGCTATTCGCAAGGATGGGTTACATATCATATTTTGAACCTAATGTTTTATGTCTCATAAATTCTTTTTAGGTATCGGATTCTGGTATATATTAAATAATATATTGTTTTATTATGCGAATAATTCATACGGTTTATTTGGAGGTCTTGACGCTGCTAAAAAGTAATGATGTCCTTAGTATGTCTTCTAATCTTTTTTTATCAGAAATTTTTACCAACCATTCTGAAATTATAAGAAACTAGCGGTCCGCCCTGGCTTCGCCTGTGGCACATTTATATTATACCTCACCACTCAAAGATACGTACCTATGAAAAGGTAGAAGATTATTGGAAATCGATCCAGTACCTAGTTACCAAGATAAGCGCGTTCAAACAAACAAACTATTCAGTTTTATTGTATTTTATACTTTTAGATTTTTATCATAAGATGCATAATATATAACTCAAGAAGATAAATAAGATAAAACAAACTACAACGTTGAAAAATAATTAAGTCAGACAATGTCTGCTTGCTTCTAGATTATTCGCAACAAAACGTGTACCTAGTATTCAGACGTGTTAACTTGCCTAACTTTCATGGAACTGCTTTATGTGCTTACATATGTACGATGTCTGAAGTGGTTAAGATCTCTTCTCCAGCAGACAGTAAAGGATGTAATTGCAGCTTGAAAGTCGTGGTATAAGTTTTCATATAACTGTAGATATATGTAATACAGAAAAAATGCACTATTTCATTATTTAGCTTTTTACCTTCTTAAAAAAATAATTAAAATAATTAAAAAATAATTAAATATACAAATCGTTCTTTTTTATTACGAAATTACTTTAGACTTTGGGTTTAATTGAAATAAATTATGTATTATCCTTATATATTGTAAACCTATTTCTTATCCCTTTTACTCAATTTCTTCTAATCGACGGAAGTTCTGAATTTATGCAGAAACTCAATGGCTAGTATCCCGGATTTCAATCGTAAATGAGGAGATCGAGACCAAATGATAGCGCAAAAAATAAATAGATTTTTCAATTTCCACATAACTACGGCTCGAAACGGTGAATGACAACGTCGTGAGGAAACTGGCATGTCTAAGAATCAGAAGTTTGAGCATATGTCATATCTGCTAACCTAGCACTAGGACAGAGCGGTGGATTATAGCCTGAACCCTATAGTAGGCATGTGTCCAATGCAACAAATATTGGTTGATTATATCTACATAGTGTGTACCAATTATTTAATAATAACGTCTTCATAAATATCTATAAATAGGGACATTCGAATTGTCCATCAGTTTCCATTATTCTTTTAACATGGTGCTTGTATAATATCTGTTTTATCGATGAAGTATCATCATTCACCATCTATCAAAATATTCATTTTATTTACATGAGTACAATTTTTCTATTTTATTTTAGCCATTATTAAACCGTAATCTCGAGAGAAACTATACGTAAACACATTTATCGAAAAAATTAATGTACCTATTCGCAAACTTAAGCAATACTTGTGCTCCTTTATTAAAACGTCATTAGCTAATCAACATATAAGATTGATCCAATTACAATACCACTCTCAATATTGGTTTCAAAGCAAACAGAATTTGAGCAAATACTTGATACATCCACAGTACACACAATCGCCGTCTACACCTGTACTTAGCTGATTGCAAATTAATTATGCTTCAATTCAAATAGTCACGTCGGCGTCACGTGCTGTATCTATGTATCTCGGGCACTCATGCAATAATCTAATTGTTCTGCAAGTTCATTGACTGGTTAAGCCTGGATGGTACAATAGATATTTCTGTATTGTTAGGTATGTGTTTAATCTCAAGAATTTTTTGACCGTCGTCAAGACATCTATGTCTACCTGATACCACGCTTGTTGTAATGTTAGATAAGTTTGGATAGATGTAATGATATTTTTTATTGAAGTTCTGTATGTTAATCTAATATATATCTTCTGAGTGTTAATAGATATAATATGTAAATCTAAAAACATATAAAACGTAAAATTGACCTGACTGATTTATCTAAGCACCTCGCAAGCTATTGGACCAATCAGGCTGAAATGTAGCTGATACCCAATGATGTAGACAGATTTTGTTAAATTCTACACCCCAAGGGGATAAAAGAGAGGATGGAAGTTTGTACCATAAAATGTATTTTGCCCCCGTAAAGCTGCCTCAACAGCTAGTCAGTACATATTTCTAATGTGTAATTTTCAACAATTATCATTCAATATCAGGTCAGTAACTAAGTTGCATTGTATATTTATTAGTAAAAGTAAAATTGGTATGCACTTAATATGAGTAAATATTTAAATATTACTTAAACATAAACAAATTTGGGTTTGAATGATTCAACAGCAGTCAGTTCTTTTAAATGTATCTTACATACTATTATGCTGCGTCTCAATAAAAGAACATATGAGTATGTTCGATCTAAGGAGGCTATATTGTCTTTGTTATACAAAGTAGGTGTTGCGGCAACTTGTACATAGTCTACAAAGTTTACTAATTGTGTTCCACGAAGTCTTATTACAAATTAATTAGTTCAACAATTTGCTCCATTCTTCGCGGTTTCTGAAGCAAATTAAACCAGCGTTATTTTCTTTATTAGATTTACGGAACATTTATTTGTGTTATGAAGTTTGAATCTTACACTTAAATGAAGGTGGCTTTTAATGCTTCCATAATCTCACCTGATAAATTGTTGGAAAGCGGTCAAATATTTTTTTCAACCGATTTCAAAAAGGAGAAGGTTTATCAATTCGACTATACATTTTGGCCATGTTACCCGTGAACGTTTCGACTGAGTGAATAATTTTGATAATTATTTTATTTATTTCAAAGCTGGTGCCATGGTGGATTTTTATTGAAGTCACGTAATAATAATGTTAAAAATAAAATAAATTTGAAAATATTAGATTTAAATAAATATCACAAATATTTGGATGGTTAATAAATATTCTTAAAACAGGTGTTACACAAATACCTTTATTTGAAATGTTGGCTTAACATTAGTTAAACTAAAAGCTTAAAATATAACCTAGTCATAAACGCTAAGCTACCAAACCCTGGGCAAAGTTTAAAATACGGCCAATTAACTCGTATGCACTCAATTTATGATTTAAACTAAAACTTTAATCGCTGTTACTAAGTTCGAATAATAATTACAAGTTTAGTGGAATTTGCATTTGGTCAAGTCTTGCGTTCGTTTGTAAAAACTTTCGTGTTTGAACTATCAAAACGGATTGCCACACTAAAAATTCCATACAATTAAACGTGTTGCAACGTAACCGCGTATTGCTGAAATTGCCACCATAGAATAGGTTAAGTGTAAGACACCAGTGACACTAAAAGTTTCGTACAAATAAGCTAAAGAGCAACCGTAAAAATATGGTCACCCATTCACTTTTTGACCGTTTCAACCATTGCTTAACCTCGATTTTTTTATATGCTGTAATGACAACAGACATAAATCAGATTAAAAACTTCAAATAACTGTCACAGTGTATGCGGACGACGAAGGACAGCGAAGTCTTCATAATAGGGTCCCGTTTTACCCTTTAAGTATGGAACCGTAAAATTAACGTTGTCACGTGATTTCTCATACGATTTATCTACACAAACCTTAATTCTCATTTGTACACATTCCCTAAATAATATAAAAATAAGTGAAGGGAAAAAGGTAATTTAATGTTGATTTTTTCATTTACTAGAGCTGATTTACATTTTCATTTGAGTCTCTACGGCGAAACCTCAAGATAAACGAACCGAGGGACCTTCTCATCAACCCTCTGCTCTTGGGACGTTTTACATTTCACCAAAACAGCTTAAGACACATTCCAGTCAGTTTGTATCCTTTGTGTAAAACTTAGTGGTCGTTTGAGAATAAGATGTCAATTTGAGCTTACGATTCGACACTAACCAAAGGCTAAAAGGTCCTCCTTTGTATTTCACCACTTGTTTCCTTACTAGAACATTCATTTTCTGTACGATATTTTACTCTTACTTACAATAATTATTCAATCGCTGTTTGTACAATACTTCGTATTACTATAAAAAAATGGTCCTAGCTTGACCTATAAAAACCTTAATTGTTTCAGCTTAGTAATATAAAATGAGCTTGGTAAATAGTGAATAAATAAGAGTAATCTTGAGCACAGCGAGGCTGCATGTTAAGCTTGTAATCAATAAGGTAGAAGCTATTAGTCCCGACACCTGAGCTGCGAAGCCTCGGGCGACGACGGGATAAGTAAATATTAATGTTCATTCTCGATCCGGTAGATTGTGTTATCTTCTAGATTGCTTTGCGTTCCTGGTACCTACATTGTGCCCGATAATATAACCTTCGACCTTAATAGGTGCGTACAGCTGAGCCACGTTAAACGAATATCAGTTGAAAAGCTCCGTGATCTTATATGATTAAAAACATTTATTTATTTCTAAACATATATCTTCATTTATCATTTGTAAAAAGTAATTTTATAAACAGTGCATGTCAAGAATGTGTTCTTAAATCAAATTATATGTTTTGACGTAAACGAAACAGTTTGCATTCTAAGCGTGGTCTAGATTTTCCGAAATAAAATTGTCCAGGCGAGCTAGTGCCGGACCGGATTGGATGACGATATTACCGTTGGTAGCTGGCACGTGCTCAACATAGCAGATCAACGTTGTTATAAGGATTTTTTACCTTGGCAACTATATTAGTAGAGGTTTGGTTCTGCATTATGAGAAGAATAAGCCAGGAGCTTGGATACATTAGCCCAACGGACCATTTTTTATAATTTAACGGTATAACTCTGCCGTAATGATATGATATGATAGCCAAAGATTTGTTTTTATTGTGAGAAGCGAAAATACCAGAAGCGCAATTAGCGCTTCTGGTATTCCTTTTAATACATTGTGTTCGATTTACGGTTCTTGTTCTCCACATATATAAATACTAAATTTTATACTCTAAGTACTAAAGCCTTTCTAACCGATTTTTGCAAAAAGGCGGCTTTTATTTTTTGTTAAATAAATGATTACCTTCTCATATTGAAACCGATATAATGGACACGCTATATCAAAATTATATCGCCAAAAATTCGATGAAATTTGTTTTCATTGTATTAATAAGGTACTAAAGTATAAATAAAATATTGCATGCTCGCATTTCCGTATTTATGTTGAAAATAAAGGTCGTCCATTATTATGCGTGACGTAGCGTTTTAACTCAGCTCGGGTTTTCAGACAATGAGAAAGTGTTTTCAGAATAGAAACAGAAGGATTGGACAATCTGTAGAATTATATATGTCCCCATAAGATCACAAAGACCGTTGTATTATATACTATATCGCGAGATTGTAAATTTCACAAAGGCAACCTTAATTTTGTATTACAGATATAATAAAGACATTCTAAGAAACAATTGTGAAAAGTAATTCGACATTTTCTTTGTGATACACATGAATTCGGATTTATTTCTAAGGGGTATTTACTAACCTATATAATACCTACATAATTTAGCAACAAATCATGTAATTATCTACTAGAAACATGTATTATTTTATTTCATTCAATTGTGAAAAAACTCGTCACGAAAGTTCAGGTTGTACTAGATGCAGAGAACGATTTTCCACGAAAATATGACTTATATGTAGATAATTTAGTTTGGTCCAGTAATAAATGAGTATAATATTTACTCTAAATCTTATTAATATTTTCTAAGCCAAACTAAATAAGATCAAACTAAACAATTGTTCTTATTATTCTGTGATATAAGTTTCACGACAATATATTATGTGATTAACCATAAACAATAGATACGTAACATCAAACAATTGTAGTTCTATTAAATCCACGAACAGACACCAAGTTAGGTAAGAAAGCAGAAATAAATAAATCGTACTAACTTCAATAAATCTTAGATCAGTTACAATCATTTTGAAAGCTGAAGATATCTGTAAACTACTTTGTAAATCAAAACATTAAGTTAACAACGCTCGTAGCGGGAAAACGGCAACAGTATCACTCTACACAAAGAATATCCTCAAACAAGAATACGTACTATTAAACATAAAAGCCGATTCTTATATATTACGTTGAAGCTTTTAACAGGCATCGTTAAAAACTTTACGTATCTCGGAATATATTTTACTTTGTCATAAAGCATTTTGCTGTAATGATTTATAAAAGATAGATTCTAAATATAGAAGATCGATTTCTAATTGAGACTTTTAGTTGTACATTTAGACAGATAAAAAGTTGTCGGAAAAAAAGCAGTAAACAAACCTGCTTTAGGTATTTTGATTAAATTCCTAATATCGTGTAATTTATATGCTAATATATAATTTGAGGTTTTTTTCGTACAATGGAACGATTCCAATAAAACTTCAGAACCATATAAATCAAAAAGTAAAATAATATAATCCCAGTATGATTAATGCACATAAGAACTCTCATAAAGGGACAAGAAAGACGCCTTAAAATGATAGAACGGGTAAGCACCATACTTGAGTGCCTCTGAGGTGGAGCCATTTGTACGAGATAATACTCCGAGAGATTTGAGAAATATATGCGGAACACCACTAGACCAGAGTGATGGAGTTTATATATCATTCTCGAGCCTCAAACAATGCGTAACCCATATATCTTTGTTACAAAACTTTTTGAACGTTGCCATTTCCTTTCGGAATTTTAATGTAAGCTGTTTTTCGACAGACATTTACAAACACGAGATTGAGAAACTCGTACTGTTCTAGATTTAGATTATTTATGTTGAAAGATAATATAAGCTACAAATGATCCAGTTCTTTTTTTATCATTTTTATGCGGTCAAACCGTCTTGGGATCGTTTCTTGAAAGGGGAGGCTTGTGTAAAGTCCTATGTTCAAAAGATGATTAAAATCTTTTATAGAGCAGAAATTACCTTGGAATTAATTCAACTTACGTTTATGGAAATGCAGCGCGCGCAAAAACAAAATATTAAACAGGAACACAAAGCCGTGTGTTCAGAGCGCCGTGGCTAGCAGAATTAAATCTTCGTGTGTACGCAAAGCCGATTTAAAGATATCTATGTATTCTGTAGTATCACTTTATATTTATACTTAAAACTTATATACGTAGAAATATGTACATTCAATATTAAAGTTCATTGGGAAATAAGAAATGCATTCAGTGTAATAATTTTCTATTTCAGTTTTTATTTCATTTTACCATGTTCACAGACACCCATAATTACCTAATTTTTATATCAAAATATATTTTTATACCTTCGTAACGTATTATATAATTGAAATAGGATGTGAAGTCTAAAAATATATATCGCAGATATTATGATATTTGTTAAACGAAGTAGAAATTCCGAAGAAAAGAAGCTCATTTAATCTTTAGTGTAGAGATCTTGTTTGGACTTTAATTACAAGATAATTCTTAACGAAGATTTCACTTTACCTTTATTTCGTCTTAACTTGTGTTGGTTTAGAAAAATAAATTAGATTCTGTGGTGCTCCAGACGCTTGCACGAGATTAAAAGTGCCTTCTTCCGGTAGCTCTGTGCAAAATGACATATTCAAATCACTCCTGTTAGTCTGCAGTTGGAAATATGATTGTATACGATGCTGTTAATTAAATTTTAGCTTAGTGATTAATAGTTATTAAGTTGAAAATTGCATTTAAAGCGAGAAAATTTTAAATTGTTTTTAAGAGATATAAGAAAGATGCTTGCGGTGAAAAACATTTAGGGCCAATTTCAATTATGCTTATAAACACAAAGTCAAATAAAACAAGTTAAAAGAAGACCTACGATTGGAATTGCATTTCATCGACGTAACCTGAACCGAATTCAAGCAAACGTGAGTTCAAATACCTGAATAATTCTGGGATTTTCCTGCATAGTCTCTGTCACTTGCCAGTGTAATTTTAAATTTCAAAATTATGTTATGGATTTAACATCATTAATATTGGTCATAATTAAAATCTTTGAAAAAACGATGAAAGTTTATGTTTAATTTAGTTTTTGAAGAAACATTTGGTGCAGATTATTCTAATTTCGACACAAATTTTCTTATTTCTATTAGTTGTGACATTGGTTTGTCTTTAATCGAGTTTAGGACAGACATGTAGACTCGTTTACGTAAAACTTAACTCTCCAGTTATGGTAACTAGTACCTTTATTCACTAACTTATACCGACTATAGTGATTTGATGAAATACTAATGAAAAATAACATTTTTGTGCGTATATATCACGTATATATCAATTTCATCGATCGATTTGAGATTTCGAACAAACATTATATCGATGCATGCAATATTATGTATATACTATATATCAACACGCAAATACAAATTTGTCTCCAAAAACAAAACAGTCCTTCTTAAGCGATATAATCGCATAAAGCTATCAGCAGGTGTACCTACAAAAGGATTACTTACATCGTAAGTGCCCAAGATATCCAAGTTGGACTAAGCGAAAGTTATACTTTGATAAATTGCGACAACCGCGTCGTATGATGGATGGGCGACTAAATGTTGTGGTAGAATAAGATCTTAAAAACATACTTCTCTATTTTACTTTCTTTTTAAAGACTCATCTATACTAATATTATATAGCTGAAGAGTTTGTTTGTTTTTTTGAACGCACTAATCTCAGGAACTAGTGGACCGACTTGAAAAAGTATTTCAAGGCTATCCTACTAATATTATAAATGCGAAAGTTTGTAAGGATGTGTGTGTGTTTGTTGCTCTTTCACGCAAAAACTACTTAACCGATTGCAATGAAATTTGGTACGTAGATAGTTGGATAACAGGAATCACATATAGGCAACTTCTTATCCCGATATTCCTACGGGATACGGACTTACGCGTGTGAAAGCGCGGGGCGCCGCTAGTAGGCTATATATGTACCACGGGCGAAGCCGGGGCGGACGGCTAGTTAGATATAAAATCCCAATGATATTGAATAGTGAGCTTGACGTAATTTTAGCGAATTGCTTAAAACAACAAGGATTTATTTAAATAAAAACCCCAAAAAAGCAAGCAATCAGCAATTACTGCTGTATGTACAGCCGAGTACGTAAATAATAATTGCTAGCGCTCATTGTCAGCATTCTCTTTGAGCAGGTTCTGACGAATTGGGCGTTTTGGTGTTAATGGAAAATCAAAGATAATGTTAAACTTTTTGAAAAATAATAAAAAGGTTCATTAAAATAATCTACAAAAAATGTAGGCAATTGAATATGTGTTAAAACAAAAAATTAAATAATAGTTGCATTCTTTTTATATGAAAATAAACATAGCAAGATACCAGCATTAAGTCAATATGTAATTATAATAACAATTAGGTTCCAATTAATGCCGGTTTCCTCATGATATTTTCCTTCTTCCTTCCCACACATAAATTAATAAAATAACATTTATTTCCTGCACTATCGCCTCATCTCGAACCCCCGAATTTTCTATATAAGTTTCTCACCATCGAGTTACCACTGCTTCATGCACCATTAAGCAACTCGAATTCTATCAAAATATTTTCATCTTACTTCAGTTTAATTTTTTTTACAGAACTCTTCGAAAAGTTACATAAAATTAATTAAAAACCAATTTAAGTTGGTAAGCGAAAATTATTGATAAATTCGCAATTTATTACATTCGGGTTTATCCTAATCCGCTCACAAAAGAAACATAACATAATTGTTTTCGGTAGACAATAAATTATCAACGATATTTCTTTTACTCTGTATCCCTGACCCGATATTTTTATGACTATAGTGAATTATATCTGTTTGCACTTATATGATAAATGAGAAAAGTACCGGAAAGTAGTAGTAGTAAGTAGTATATAAGAATAGTTTCCTTATAGGTTTATTTATGTAGTAAAACTCAAAACAACAATGATCATTGTCTTTCTATTTGCCTATATGTATGTTAATTATCTCTTTTTCTATTTTTATGTATCTGGATGTGAAGGAAAATCATAGAAACGGAAAAATCTATTTAGCTTTGGACGGTTTTAATCAAAGTATTGTGGTACCTTCAGTTTAATCACTGCCTATATTATTCAATGAATTTAAAAATTCAGTCACGTGCTGGTAGGCAAAGCTGTGGGAAACAGCTAGCTATTAACTAAATTGATTATATTCGTTTTACCTTTCACCAAATCTTTCAATCAAAATCCATATTGGTTAATCCTAATGGCATCTATAGAATTTTGTTTTTCTTCGATTTGTGTGAGATTTTAATTTCGATATTGGCTGTTTCTATAGACTTATATACAAATCGTCATACATAAATATCGTCCTGACTGTTTGAAATGTAACTGGATATTAATTATTTAAGAATATTTATGATAATCAAATATAACCAACTAAGTATTAATTACAAGTTAAAATAGATTTAAATCCCGCAATTGTTTTCCCCCGCAAAGAATTCGAATACCACAATATATCTACGCTATATATAAATTTCATATATTATTCTACTTTAAATATTTGAAATATTATTTCGTTCAATATTGTTGTACCAACGAAGAGTGTAATGTTCAATCAAGTCAAATAATTGGACACACAGGCTATTTGGTATGCATATAAGATCATAAGGCATTACCTTGGTATCTGGACAGTCTATTAAGTCAGGTCTATTGAGAACCGTAATACCCTTAGGTCAAAGCTGTCCAATCATAGTTGGTGATTTTGTATACCCAATATAACGAGTAATACATATTCAACACCTGGAACTTTTACGAGCCAGAAAACATATAAAATGCTACTTCCATAAAGGTAAAAATGAGATTAGACACAGACTAAAGTGCGTAGTAATAGCGGGTAGATATCCTTTTTATAAGCTATTCATAATATATTCACATATTACGAAGTAGGTAAATAACGTAATTTTACTCAGCCTTTGTAAGTAAAAGAATTTTTTAATCCAGCCGAGTGTTCTTTGCTTGCGTTTGTGCTAAGCCAGCTTGGTATATAATATATTGAAGACGATCTGTAATTTTGTCCGGAATTTTCAATATGGGTCGCCATGGAAACGGCTGGTGCCGCGTGCTAGAATGCGGGACTTGGAGGGTCTGATATTATCTTCTAATTTTCCCTATTCTTATATCTATCGGCATTGGTTATCATAAAAATATGAGTTAGATAATATGTCTATAATTATTTAATACCTAGCTACGTTTGAATATTACAAATTACAATAACTGACAAAGTCTGGAAAATGATAATCCTGAAAATATTATTTGATTGTTTATGTTAGCATGTACTGTATTCGTAATATTTATTTCTCTGAAATGTTTTGTGTTAATCTATTTATCATTTATATCAACATTAAAAAAAAATCTTCTAAATTCCAATAATAAATGTAAAATTAAAAATTAATGGAATCAATAAAATTTCGGTTCCCAATTCGTAAATTTGATCACGTCCATTTATTTCTGAATATGGGTTAAATTCGGGCGAATATTGTGAGATTTGGGTAGTGTGTGCCAGCAGTCGGCATGTGCTGCTATCATAAACCGAATATAATGACTCACGTTCGTAAGTTCTAAATTAACTTCTGTAGCTAACATTTAAATTTACGTGAAACAAAATATTAGACCTACATCACCTATAAAGAGGTAGAAGAATGATAGAATGTTAGTCAACGATACATTATAATATATTTATTTTTATTCACTAAAACTTTCTTTTTTGTTCATTTTGGTGTGAAAAAGATGAGCACAAATATATTTTTAATTTATTTAAAAAGTACTTTTACCAGTATTCGATCCTAAAGAAAAAAAAAAGAAATTTTATAACTTATATATTATCTAAATAGAAGTCGAATCCAGCTCCGCACAGCTGTTGTTGCGTTGAAGGTTTGGCAGGATACACGTAAACATTATTTTTTATCACAATGGAATCGCATTCGGAATATCAAGCAGTCTTGGTGAATTATGATAAAATAACAAAAAATAAGAAAATTGCTTGGATACTGAAGAATCACACGATTAATGTTGACATTATTATACATATACAAACATATAAGTATAGCCATAATATTAATAATCATTAATTTTCATTATTTATACTTTTTTTATACTTCAAATTTAAAGGCACTATGCCATAGTCTAGCTACCTTCTATTTTAACTTCAGTAACAGGAAATAGTATACATTTATATATCACTAAACATAACGGCTGTCGTAATTATTCTACATACTAGCGGTCTGCCCCGGCTTCGCCTGTACTACATATATAGCCTATAGCCTTCCACAATAAATGGGCTATCAACACTGAAAGAATTTTTCGAATCGGACCAGTAGTTTGATTACTGCGTTCAAACAAACGCAAACAAAAAAGACTCTTCAGCTGTATAATATTATTATAGATTCCACAGAGCATATTTCTGTTGAAACAAAGAAACAAGAAAACAAGACAAATCTCCGAAAAATTCTGGATCCAAATTAATGAGCGTTCCCGTTAATGGTTAAAAGCATAACAATTGTTTTTATTGTTCGGACTACAAAGGAAAACATAAATGCCTTTGAAAGATTTTCATTGTTGCGTTGAGCACTTGCATGAAAAACATCTCATATTCACCTTTTATGTTCACTTGAGGTAGATATCGTAATGACTAGCATTTCAGAATGCTATTTGTAATTCGAATATAATTAATAAATTTTAATTATAGTAGGTATTCGTATGTGCATACGTACTGGTTTCCTAAAACGACATCGAGGTCTATTACTTAAATACTGAGTACATACACATATGAGATTGTAGTTAAGAGATAGTTTTATGCTATTTCTGTGTTATAGAGCTTCAGTGAGGTATTTATGTTACTAAGAATACTAAAATATTCTCAGAAAGTTGTTATAACTTTTGCAAATCAAAATATTTACTTTTTACATTTAAGTAAGAAATAAGCTACATGACGAAGTAAACAAAATTCCTAGTATTTTCAGCTTGTACATTTTTAGTTAAAAAAAGTCAAATTCTAATATATCTCTCAAACTCTTTCGTAACAACTCCAATGAAAAATTGCATGGTTACATAAATTACGGTATAGGTTGATGTCGTCATGGACATATATATATATTATATCTATGTGTGTTTCGGCTTAGAGC
This sequence comes from Zerene cesonia, assembly GCF_012273895.1. Classification (NCBI taxonomy): domain Eukaryota; kingdom Metazoa; phylum Arthropoda; class Insecta; order Lepidoptera; family Pieridae; genus Zerene; species Zerene cesonia. The sequence continues at coordinate 3,949,158 of NC_052105.1, read as the reverse complement.
CGAACACCGAAACCAATCCTAAAAAAATAGCCACGTCATGTGTCCACGTCACAAACCGCGACAATCCTTTGATGTTACCGACACAAAATTCGGCGCCGGATGCAAAAGAAATTGGAAAAAAATCTACAAACGTTGATGAAAATACCTACATATCTAATGGAACTATTTGGGCAAAAGCTTCGCTAACTTTAGTTGAAATACGCTGGCTTAACTTTTTGAAGCAATATCACACTAATGTTATAAATGTGAAAGTTTGTCTGTTTCGATGTGTGTCCGTCAATCACGCTGAAACGACCGAACGGATTTGGGTGATAGGCATCTTTTTGTCGCGATAAAATACTCCCTTGAGATAAAACGGGAAATCTGATGTCCGGGCGGAGCCAGGACGAGCGTCTAGTTTAAAATAAAGCGTTTTTCTTTGTCTATTGGTTTTTCAAATCAATTATTTTCGGTACCATACCTACCTACCTAACCTACACTATTGCAAGGGAAATGTTTTTCTTTCGTGTTCTCAGAACAATACAAATTGGAACTTTTATACCAACACATGTAACTAGCTTTCCGCCCGCGGCTTCGTCCGTAGTCAAAGCAAAACATATACAATCCCATAGTTACCTGTAAAGACGTTACGACAGAGATACTTTCGAATTTATTTTAGTAGAATTATTTTTCGTCAACACTTTTTATAAATGCAATATTCTCTTTAAGTATTGATATCTTAATTAATGACTAAATTTGCATGCAATCACTAAAATAAATATCCATAATAGAGAAAGTTTATTCCAGGCTTCAGCGATGTATTCGAGGTAAAATATGAATTATAACTTGCATATTTGACTTCATCAGCTTTAGACCAGAGCGCTAGTGTTGACACAAACAGTTGTGAATTGACTCACGGAAATAGAAGTTTATTCCCACTGCATCCGGCAATTTCATCCCTCCAGTTATTTAACGTAGTGTCTTATGATAATTGCAGTTTTATTTTTGTAGTTTGGGTAAATAGATTTCTCATGATGTATTGTATAACTGTACAATACGACACAACTAGGTTTTAGTATATATTTGCAAAGAGTCCTAACAATTGTCAGGTGTTCATGTAAAGAAAAATATATCACCCAGTAACCCTACTTATATATAGGCTATATTGTAATGTGACTGCTTAATTAACCTCTTTTTCTTTTCGGTATAATATCATTTTAAAAAATCGCTTGCCATTATCCATGACCTACCTACCAGCTATTAGCTAGTAAAAATCCTGTTCCTGACATTGCTTCTTACAAACATTAATATAATCAAGAAATTTAGTATAGTATTAGTTAGTTTAGTAATATTATAGTATTTTAAATTTATTGATGTCGGAAATCCGAATTCTACGTAAATTTAATGAAATCAAAAATTTAATAGGTATGTATTCGTTGATAAGTATGTATATATATATTATACTTACTAATAATGTGAAAGGAAGTAATTAAAAAGTAAGAAAACCATGTGAAAAAAATCATTTATGTTAATAAAAATTAGTATATAGGTAGGGCGACTTACATTCTTTCCACTACCACGAGATCGGTATCTACGGGAGTGAAGCCGCGGGGCATTGCTAGTAACTTTATAACCTTCTTCTTTCAACTTGCATTTGAGCTTGTTTGCCAAACGTTTGAAGATGGTTTCTCATTTTGTTTACTCAATAAAATTTTCCATGTAGAAAATTTTATAAAATGTATACCTGCGTAGACAGTAGACGATCACGTAAAGGACTTGCGATTGTAAATAATTAATTTCCCTTTGTAGTTTGCATGTTAATGACTTTAATCGATACAGTAAAAAGTTTTCAAACCACGAACGCATACATAATGATCATCTATGTTCCACATTAGCATAAGACTTGGTGAATTTATAATATAAAAAAATCAACAAAATTATTCATAGCTTACGTACTACCTCAGACCAATAAAAGATTTCTTGGTGAGAGTACTACGCAAGAAATTTTTAAAGGTAAGCCAAATTTTGTAAGAAGTATCCAGATTAGAGATTTTCATTGAATTTCGAAATGTCTTTTGACTGATTTTCGCTGTTTACTTGTTTGCCTCTCTGGTATATTGTTATGATCTAGGTACATATAAAAAGCGTCAAATGATTTATTGTTTTTATTTAATATACCTGATCAAAGGGTAAAATTACAATTACCTCGCAATATACACATATAAATTGAGTCTATGGACCATATCACTAATTGCTGAATAGACACAATAATGTTTGCGGTTTGCGTAGAATTATGTCCGTATAAGTTACGAGCTATCTGGCATGGAGATAAATTGGAAATGGTATTGAATTAACCGTGGTCATTATATGTCAGTGATTTGTGTCACGTATACGGAATACGGATGGAATCAGGTACAATATTGGACGAAAGATTTGTTGTTGCAAATATCATAGCTAGCTGTATGAGTTAGGAAACTAGCTTGTACTTATGGGTATTTCGATAAATTACATTTGAAATTAAACTTTAAACAATATGATCATGTTTTGTCATTGAGGTTTCTTTATTAGATGAACAATGGACGTATCAAGGGAAATTTACCAAGGAGGCGCGAGATGAGATTCCATTCTAACGTTGATTAGAATTTTATTACAGTTGTGTGTTTTATGATCGAGCTTGTACCTAGCTAATATCCGCTTTATAATATTTATAACACATGTAATTGTATAATGTGTGTATGTATGTGACATGTATTATCCATTCTACATGCCAAATTTTATACCCATCCATTGTACACTAATAGGTACCTCGTTACAATATCTCATAGACCCTAAATCTCACTGAACATGTAATTCATCAGACGGGTAAAGGAAACATATCTAACGTACCTACCTCGATGGGGACCCATACCTTTGATCCATATTTCCTCTCGTTATCGCTGGCTGTTCATTTTATTAGGTTACTAGAGTGCAAATATACGCAAATGATCCGGGTCTTACTGTGCTGATTTAACGTAGGTATAGGTATCACAGCTTCTGGAATTATTTAGAGATTGGTAAAAAATGTACCAGTGTAATCAAAATTGTAACGTAATGTGCATAATGCTGCGTCTCATTCTTTATAAAAAGGTGTTGAAAATAAAAATGTTTTGTCATTAATATTCACACATACACACACTACACATACACATACAATCTACACTACTTCAAAACTCGGATTTTAAGTAGTTTAATTTCATGAATATATAAATAACTTATTGATAAAATGTAAATTATTAAAATTGTTAATTATTAAATATTATAAACTTATATTAAATTATAGAATTTCAATGTCATATGTATGTAGCTGCAATTACATTTTATTGTGTCTAAATTGAACTATTATGTACTGTATCGGGAAGACACAGGCTCCTGAAACACAGCGAAAGCTATATTAGGAGTCTGGGTTTCATGTTCTATGTGATTTATAATTTGTTCAATAAATGATTTTTATTTATTTTTTTTTTATTGTTTTGCGTTTTCAGTATGTGGGATGAGCAGTGGAGCCGGCCCAGTACCCACAGGCCATAGCCCATGTACCGATAAACGCTCCATTTGCATGTTTTCAACTTTTATTCGAAGCAGGATTACTCTCCCTTATACAACGGGTCTACCTTTTTTATGTCATAGTCGACAATGGAGCTGGTGGGTCGCCTGATGGTAAGCGCTATCACCGCCCATGAACATTTGGAGAGGCGTAAGGTCAATTGCAGACCTTTCGCCTCTACAAATGGATTGCCGACTTTCATTGGGAAGGGTTTAGGAAAGGATTGATGAGAGGTATAAAGGAAAGTACTGGGAAGGGTAAGGAAAAGAATGTGGGCCTCCGGCTCCCCCACTCACACGAAACACAATATAATAGCAAGCTATTATTTCACACCGGTTTTCTGTGGAGGTGTGGTACTTCCCCGGTGCGAGCTGGCCCAATTCGTGCCGAAGCGTGCTCGACTTCCACATTAATAAACCTTACCTTAGAAGTCTTATTTCAACTTCACAAACTTAGTATTTAGTAGGATAATATAAGCCTAAATTAAATAACTATATTTAATATAAATAACTATTCAAATTTCCAGCAGAAAGAATTAGTTCCTTATTAAATCTATCAGAAAGACAAACCATAACTTGATTTACTAAAATACATATAATGTAACATCAGCAGCTTAACTATTCGCCTTTAAATTAATGACAACTCAAAGATCCTTAATTAATTAACGGATATTTGTGGTTTTGTATCGTCTTGTTAACGATCTGATATCGAACTTATGGAACAAGTAACCACAATGTCGCAAACTAATCGATATTATCCTTTCATGTACTCTAACTACTTCCATGTACAATATTGTGCATTAAATAGTGAAGGATGTTAATGTTCACGTTAAACAACACTCGGTGAGAAGACTTTAAATGTTTTAGTTTTGCCTAGCAAGCAGCAAAAAGAAGCAAATGGGCAGCATGCTTTAACTTCGAACTGATAAAGTCGGATCCTACTTTTGCCATTCCAAAGTATGGGCTATTTTTTATCGGAATCCGTCTTAACACTATTATATCTAATGGAAAAATGAGTCCCTCTTTAATCGATGAATTTAGTTCCAGATTTTAATAGTTAAATGCAAATCTATTCACAGTTCAACGCTCATTACAAGTCAAACATTTAGTACGTGTTGCTTTTATTTTTGGTTTTAGTCGCAACATACATATATATTCTATCACGTTGTGGTTCTCATGTTCCAGGGCTACTAGTCTAAGAAGCAGTTTATATTCAAGATGATAACACGTCTGAGTAAGTGACATGTGGCAAGAACACGACAATATCTTACAGTGAAGGAGACACCGTGATTAATGTTATAATATATCATCATTACACGTGCTCTCAGGATATTAAGGAGTTTATTAACGTATGTAAATTGTGGGATTGTATAATTAGACATTCAGTTCAACATAGTTACAACTCATTGGGAATTAGGTACTGGTTAAAACGAAAAAGTAACTAAAAATCTCAATCATAACAGCAGAAGCTTACATTCAGTCAAGCAGTAGCCTTTCAATTATTTATTTTTAATTACAATGAGATTCATAACTAACGTACACAAAATTATTTAACTTGAGTAATGGTATTGCGTTCCAAAATAAGGACGTTAAAATTCAATTGAATTATATGTTTGACCGTAGGCGAAACAGAATGGACGGTTCGTAATAGAATTTTTAATATTCCGCTATCTCCTTTAATATCTTTCGCCCCGCTGTACTCCTAATCAAATTAAAAATTCATCGAGAATTCGCCTTCGGGTGGAAAAAAATTACTTGGTTATAATAACATTTCTGACGATATAGTGTTACATGAAAACATTCATATTTACGCTAAAAATGTGTTCAGATTCTTTATGAAAATATAACATTTAATCTTAAAATCTGCAATAGTCAAGTCGGTAACGAAAATATGTAAGCCCCATATAAAAATATTCGTTTATATGTACAAAAGAAACACAAATATTTACATTAACTTTATTTCTTATTTAAATAATTATTATAGTAGGTATTACGTTACTTCAAAGATTTATAAAGTGGAATATAAAATTCAGCAGGCCCTCAATACGTTTTGCAAATGTAACTATTTTGTTTACATAAATATCTTCAAAGGCCGAAGGACTTCGCTGAGACAAATATTTTACCTAGCTACCAATGTTTTTTTTTTATAGAATAGGATATTTCGTCTTAATTTCCCTAGAATAAGCATACAAATAATATAGCAAGAATAATACTTAAGGAATGAAGTCATCCTTCAATCTCTTTGCAATCTCACATGTTCAGTCTAGGGTGTAGTCATTGAAATAAAAATAATCCATTTATATCTTTATACGCAAAAAACTGTACTTAATATATGTAAAAGATATTTGTCTCTACTATTTCTTAGATAACTGTCAAAAAATAAAATAAAAAAAACAATGAAAAATAAATTCTTTATTTATTCTTTAAACTTTAGCTTACGTCGTCCATGGCAACCAATCTCGATCACGAATAGCAAACTACTAATCCAACGTAGGCAAACATACCCATATATTTTTTTAATGTTTGATATTTTCTTGCGAATATTAAAATTGCATCTCAACATACTTACCTAACCACTTGAAAGCGTATTTATGATTATGTCAATGTTTCCTGGGCTTGGCTATTATATATCGATATTACTCCCAGTCACGCCTTATCATTTTATTTCTCATTGCCCTAGCTGCACCCATCTCTTTAGTAATAACAATAAATACTCTTGTTTGTTGTGGGGTATTGATGTATAAATACCCTATACTAAATAACGAATTACTGATGATTACGTTACAGTTAGAACATATATAAACTGTAGGATTTACGAGTAGTTGTAACCCAAAGTTTATAAGTTTAAGTTCATAAACTTAATATTCAGGACCCTCCAAAAGCACAATGGCATTATCCGCCATCGTAAAATTAAATTACTTCAACATATTCTCCCTTTCTTATGGGTCTTAATGATCCTTCTGTTGGGCTAACAAAATATCGATTGACCTACTTATGAGATGAAATCACTGACACGTTTTATAGCCTATGACTTTCCAATCAGCTTTATCTGATCGCAAGTTCTCAGAACTCAGAAACTCCCGGAGGTTATGAAGGCAAAATCTAGGCGCATATCGATATAGCGTAATAAATCAAAGAAGTAAGTATGTAGAGAATCTTTAGTAAATTTAGTATCCGTATTCGCATGGTGTCTGAATACAAATGTAGGTAATCATGCTTTGAAGGAAATTGAAGTTGGTGAATCACTACCTTTCATTTATTTTTAAAATAGGCATGCATCTTAGACCAAATCTCAGATTACCATCAGCGAGATAAAAAGGCAGTATACTGCCTTATTATTATTACAATATATTGTATTTAACAAATTTATAACTGGTAATCTCAAATAATAAAAAAGTTATTTAGGACGTTCGTACATATGTACATGACTATGAAATAATCAATATCATTCTGGTTTGTGAATTAAAATAAAGTCAGATACGTTGAATACAATACAATTAAAACTTGCTGAATACTTTTCAATGACAACCTCGGTTTGGCCTTTACTGGGATAAGGGATGAGAACGAATAAACCCCTAGAGATCAGCGGTAAAAATTAGCATTTTAAGTGCACTGTACACGTACCTACCAAGTATCTAATCTTATACCTTTTGGAAATTAAACCTTGAGTTTTAAATTTATATGTATTCAGGGACAATTAATCTCATGATTAGAAATTAAAGACTTTTTAACGGATTTTATACGCGATTTATTCATTATATTACCTATTATCGTGGTCACAGGGAGACTGCTCGCTCGCTGCAGTGTTCGAAACGCCGCGTTAATAATATATACGTTTAAAATCCATTAAAAAGTCTTTAATGTACAGTCCTCGCATAAAATCAAACACAAGAAAATACTAATCTCATGATGTTTATCGGCATCATGATATAAAATTTGCTACTCGTATTCAAATAATTGCTGACCATAGCTTTTCATTCCATCTCATCCTATATGTAGGTATTGAACCTTTTCCGCTAGAAAATCCTACATGATTAAACTTCTCTACTCCGTTCGAGGTAGATAGGTTATGTCAGATATAAACGAATAGCTCAAAATGACCTATATCTTTGAAATCTGTCGAACTCCAAGCTCAAATATGTCGTAGGTAATCTAATTAAGGTATTTGCTATCATTATTTGGTTAAGCTATTGAAAAACTGAAAATGAATCTCAAACTTAAACCTTTATTAAACTACTCAAAACAATTACCAAAAATATAGTTATTATAAAGAATAAAGTTCACATTCCTATAATGGTAAAATCACATTTGATAAATATATTAAGTCGTGAAAATTTTCAACTTTAGATAACTTTTATAAACGATCTTCCAAACAAACGTAGGCTTAAACTTTGCTCTTTAATGTCTTCTTAATGAGTTCCGAAAAATAATATTTTCTTTTAAAACAATGTTATATTTTATGATGTAAGTGTAATGAAAAATGAAAAAGACTAAGGAACTTTTTATGTAAATTTGAATGAAAATATTCAGACATTTAAAATTTACATAGCTGGGTCGGAATAAATTTATTAATCAGCACTATAAAGGCAGTGGTGTAAACCTAGCGTCATTAGTTACATTTGATTCTGTAGAAAAATTAATATTAAAACAAACATATATAATTTATGACTGATGAAAATCTCGAACTCCTCAACTGCCTCAACATTTACTGCCTTTCATAAGTAAGGCGCAGAATACAGCGAAATTTTAAAATTCAGTTTAAAATGTAAATATCTTTTAAAATCCTTAATTTCCACTTATAAGAAAAATCTGTAAAACTCCTCCTAGCACAGTTGGATAGAAAGACTGACTCGCGTGAGCTTGCGTGAGGTATAAAGGACAAGATTTGTTATTAAAGTACAAGGTAACGTGATCATTGATTACCAAATTAAAAACGAGCATTTATGAATTCAACTCAATATTTATAAATCAAGAAAGTCAGATTAAAGAGAAAAGTTCACGAAAATCTTTGAGACTAAAACAAATCAAACATCATCCATTTCCATAAGAACTATCAATATCAATATATTTGTAATAAGATATAACTATAGAGGTGAAAGAGAACGCCAGGCGTATGGCAAAACTTGATAAATTTTCAGTCTAATCGTAGCAGGATTTTCATTCAATTGGCATCAAATAGATTTGAATAAATAAAATACAATATGTTTTCCATTAACATTTATTTGTACATGTAACCTAAAAAGAAGCTAACTACAAAATAATACGAATGCTACACCTAGATACAATAATAATAAAAACAGAGATTTGTTCATCGACAATGTCTACTCATTCAGTAATAATACATGTTTAATCTAGTAACATTTAAAATAGACAAAATTATTTTGATATGATAACACCGTTCAAAATTACACAAAAAATGCGGGGTCAGTGTTACCAGTTCAAAATGAAATACGATTAAAATGTGCAGAAATAAATGAGTAACATTTTAGTTGTAAATAAAGTATATGCATACATGTTATTATGTTGTTATCTCCTTCTGAGATCGACACTTTCAACTTGAAAATATCTCCGTCATATAAAACTGCGCAAGTGTCGTAGTTACTGTCAAATGTTACCAAAAATTCTGCAAAAATAATTAAATTCTCCAAATTTGTCAACGAGCTACGATTTATTTTAATAATCTGTGTTTGCTAATCGAAAAACGCGCAAATAGCCAACGTTGTTTGCATAGATGACTGTATTATGACCCTGTAATAAAAACCTAACATAATTATAATAACAACCTTTATTTCTACATATAAATGCATAGATAACCTAGTTAAAATGGATTTGAAGCCTAAACATTTCGTGAACATAATACGAATTAAAAATATTTACAACAAAAATACATAAAAACTAACTTTTTTTTTAAATGCCATGAATTTCTAACGGTTGCTAAAAATGGTTAATTATTAATTTACTAAAGTTTCAATTTACCGTCTCTACATATTTCATCAATGTTTTTAACATTAAAAATTTTAACAATCAGTGATCGCATAGCGAATTGATAAATAAAAAAAAAAATGGGAAACACCGATCTATTATTAACATTCAAACTTTCATTACTATGAAAGTGTATAATAAATACGAGGAATAAACTTCATTGGCACTGATAGTACCAGCAATTAAATTATAACAGATGAGACCTTATATGTATAGGTGCCTATCTAAATAACATTTCGGCGTTATTCGTAAATAGTTCGTTTCATATGCTGAAAAGTTTCATACAAGCATGAATATAATAAATATCACAAACTAACCTCTAAACGGGAAGACGGGGCAAAAAAATAGCGACCACCAAGCGAACATGCAATACACACGGGACTTAATTAGTGCTCTAAATTGAATAAATGTACTACAACAATGTATGGAGGTGCTAATGATTTTCATTCAATCGCACGAATCGAACGAAAATCATTCATTCTCAATCGTTTCGTTCGACACACATTGCGGTAGCGCGTCGCCTACGTACTAGGTGCATTATGGGTATAAAAGGCGGGGCTCACTAAAACAAAGCGAATAAAACAAATCAAACGGGTTAAAGTGCATCACGTCAAAAATAGAAAAAAAAACGTATCTACGAAGTAAAATTTTTTCGATTTTTTTTTTTTTTCGTTTATATATTTTTTATTCGTGTATTTTCTAGAAAACGCATTCGTTTACAAGATAACTAGATGAGTGTGGAGTCCCGGAACGCTCCCACGCGGCGCGGCGGCGGCGCGTTTGAGTATTCCGGGGCTCGATGCCGCCACATTAGTGGGGGACACCTTAACTATTTTAATAACATTTACCAGCTGACATGAATTACGCACTTTCAGCAAAGAAAAATATGTCAAAACACTACTAACAATTTTTTCGACTTGCAACTAGTGAAATCAACTCTACTTGACCATTAATCGATTAGATGTTTTAGTTCGTTGAAGAACCCCCTCGATTAGTTTGTCCGCGAATGCACTATGTTTTAGTATCACACCCTGTGTCGGAAATGTCGGCTTCGCTCACCGTCTCGCTTCCGCCGCACCATATAGCGCCGCATATGGTGACGAAGCGTTGTGAACTCCGCGAGGGCCCCGCGAGCCCTGCGTCGCCGCCACATCATTTCCCAGAATTTTCCGTACGAAATACATGACTCCAATAAGCGAACGGATCTCGATAAGTTAACATCGCGAAGGACGTCCAATTATATTGTCATATAAATGCAATATGTTTTATAGAGACGAGATGCTATAAGAAAACATTCGATACTCGTTCAACAAAATCTGAAGTAACGTAAATCTCGATTCAATAATATACCCGCAATGTAAACAACTTCGATATATCGGGAAGACAAAACGTAAAAGCAAATTTATAAGTGCCCGGGTTTTAGAGTAGGCATAGGTTCGTCTCTACATGAGTTCGGTTGATCGGTTGGTTGGTCAGTTGGTCGGTTGGTCGGTTGTTTGTTTGTTTGGTTGATTGTTGGTGTGTAATGGTTGTCTAGAGTTGACATACTGCGGCCTGTTGGGGGCAGCTACTCTGCGCCAGCGTCCTCACTGATTGTCTCGCCCGCTTTCTCTTGGGAAATGTTTTGACCTACAATAGAAATACATTTAAAAATGTTTTTTGGCCCTTTTTCAAATAAATCATTTAAAACATTTAGCTCCTTATAAATAATAAAAACATACGGATACTCAACGAACCATCCGTAATTCTACAGAACTGCTTGTTACATCATACATGTATCATTACACTAATTATAGTCGAAAAAAAATCCGAAAGCTCACCCTTTTTCGCTGATGAAAGTATGCACTTCTTGCAGCTTATGAAGAAAAAGGAGACACATTGGAGTTGGGTGTGGAGGGCATGAGGTCCATCGTCTTGCACACCCAGCCCGCTATGTCCACGCGCTCCGCCTCCGCGCCGCGGATCCACTCGTGGTTCTGTGGTGGCAAACATGTGGACGGTTTCTTTGAATATTCAACCGATTTCAAAAAAAAGAGGTGGTTCGCAATTCGATTGCATTTTTACCATTATTACCATATTGATTATTTCCGCGTAGTCCTTATACAGTTTGTTCTAGTTCTGACTTTAAAATAATTAAAGTTTCTCGTGTTAAAATGTTTTGATGTGACAAAAGTGTGTAAGTATCGAGGAAGTTCCTTATATATAAATTTATCTGTCACTAGATCAGCATGAAAAATTTCATTATCAATAACAGGCGCTGTAAATTTATTCGTGACGTAATGATATATACCCGAACAAAGTGGAAGTTAATGTTTTCCTCACATCGTGACATATCCCTGGAAATCGGAAATATTTAATCTTGAGAACATATTAACATATCTCACCATCAGCGTCTTGAGGTCGGCCCTTTCGTCCGGGTTCTTCTTGAGACATCGGTCCACGAAGTCGGTGAACTCGTCGGAGAACACGCCGCCGGGCAGCTTGGGCGGCGGCTCGTTCACGATGTAGTCCAGCAGCTCGAATATCGCCATTGGACGAGGCGAGTTCGGCGCCTACAGTGCCCATTAAAAATGTCGTTAACGCTGATTATTTCGAAGTATTAAATAAAAAAATCGCAATTTTCTATGTATAATATTCACTAGCATAAACTTCATTTTTCCAACGACTTCAAAAAAGGGTTTAAAATGTTCAATTCGATTCTATTTTTTTTGGCTTCTTTTCTTTTAATTTTAGTTTTATAGCATTTAAATGCTTTATTAATGAGAAATTTTTAAAGAATAGGGGTTCGAATCCTGTAATATTCAATATTACAGGATCGCGGGTTCGAATCCTGTAATATTAAATATTTCAGGATTCGAACCCGCGTCTTTTTGCTGAAGCGTAGCAACGCTTAGCCTCTCGGCCACTTGTGATCCAGCCTCTGCAATCGAATTTTTTCTATAGCCCCTTAGGCACATAAAACCGAAAGAATAATGTTTAAGATTAAGAACCATCTCAAGAAATATAAAACATTATTTCTACGATTACAATATTGTATCGATGGGACGCGGCTTTTGTTAAATTTAATTTTTAGTTTAATAGCATTGAAATGCTTTTTAAATGAGAAACAGTTGGCATGGGGTGCCCATTGCGTTTCGAAATTTCGAATCGAATTTAATCATTCTTTTGTTAGTTTAAAGCTGGTGCCTTCAATGTGGTCCAATTTACACCACATATGACAATTTAAATGTAGTTTAGCGTCTTGTTATGAATTATTATCCTAGGACCTTAGGTAACCTTTAATAAAAGAGTCCTGTTCCAAAGTACATATATAAATGCGAGACATTTCACAAACAAATTTCCGATAAACAGTGATATAACAGTTGGATCTATAGCGTCGCACTTAGGCAGTTATTTGTGAATGGGCTCATTGGTTACCTACTTTATTTTTAGAAAATATATACGTATGCAAGCCATCAAGGTTAATTTATACGAATTCACTTTAAAACCTTATCAACATATAACCGGATGCATGCAACTGATATGCAAATGTAATTGCAGGTAAACTGTTTGTTTATTGTTTTTAAATAAAAAAAAAGTTAAATACATACTTCCGTTAATAATTAAAGAATATACCGTTAAAAATTAAAAGCAAGTATTTTCACCTTGTAGATACAGTTTTATCTCATGTAAATAGTTAACAAGCTCATAGTATCAAATACCTAACAAAATTCTACTAATATTATAAACGCGAAAGTTTGTAAGTATGACTGAATGAATGTACGGATGTTTGTTATTATTTCCTGCGAAAACAGCTTATTGTATCTATATGAAATTTTTGTGCAGATAGATTATAGTCTGGATTAACACTCTATACGCCTCTTATATCCCGGGTACCACTCGAGTGACGCCGTGGGTTACACCTAGTATAAAATATAGTTCACCTGGCCGGGAGAGTGATCCTCATTCTGTCCACCAAATATAGCAGCTAATGTCTTCGCATCGGGCGGTGGAATAGGGTACATGCCTATAGCCATCTCGACCAAAGAGAGACCAAGTGACCAAATATCAGATTGCACCGAATAGTGGGTGCCTTGCAGACGTTCCGGCTGAAAATAAAGATTTGAATGGTTGAATGCAATTTATAACTATAATTAATTTATATTGCAATAAACTATAACTAAACTGTGACATCTTAAAAGAAAATTGTTGCTCCTATGGAATCTATATCACAAAACAGCATTTTAGCGGAAACAGTCTGAATAAAAGAAATGAATCAAATTTATCACAATATATTCATAGCTTATGATTAAGAATAAAAAAGATGATCCAAATAATCCTAATTTATTTAAAAAATATCATGCTAAATAAAAAATTACCGACAAAGTATTAATTAGCTGTATTTAAATAAAAAAAAAATAATTATATTAAATAATATGTCAAGTTCAATTACACACCGACATATAGCTTCGCGTGCCCACAAAGGAATTCGCCATGGAATCGATGAGTTGGCCGGACACACCAAAATCGCATATCTTAATTTCCCCATTGCTGTTCACGAGAATGTTGGACGGTTTCACGTCACGATGCATGATCGCGTGCTTGTCCCGCAGGTAGCTGAGGCCCTTCAATACTGCCGATGTGATTGTTCCTGTAAATTGTTTTGGTAATTTTCGTAAATGTTTTCAAAAATAAAACTCAAATAAAAAGAAATATATTAAAAATGTCACATTTATAGAGTACTATCTGCGCCCCACGTAAGTCCGTATCCCGTAGGAATATCGGGATAAAAAGTTGCCTATGTGTTATTCCAGTTGTCCAGCTATCTACGTACCAAATTTCATCAATCGGTTCAGTAGTTGTTGTGTGAAAGAGTAACAAACATACATACATCCCTTTCATACAAACTTTCGCATTTATAATATTTGTAGTAAGGATAGGATTTCAAAGCTAAAAAACTAAAAATTAAAGATATCAAAGGTCAAGATAAATTTGTAAAAGTAATGGTACAGCTATAATTTGTTTATTTTCGAATAAAAATGACGGTAATAATGGCAGACATACTTCAATATTATTTATGTAGTATTAGTCGTAGTAGTAGTAGTCTTAAACACAAAAGTGATTCATTTATTACCTAAAATTGACTCAGGAATCCTTCCAGCTTTCTTCAATATCAAATCTAACGATCCACCGTCCATATATTCCATGCAAATTGATATTTCGCCATCGCTATAAAACGCTCCATAGAAACCGACAATGTGAGCGAAGTTACATTCGTGAAGTACTTTTAGTTCTCTTATAATCTGTTTCTTAATAGCTGGCTTCACTTCAAGATGGATTAATTTCCTTGCCATGATGAGACCCGTGGACTTGTGTCGCACTTTCATCACCACGCCACCGTTTCCTTGGCCTGAAATATAAATTATTATATTGTACTATTGAAATTGAAATTCGTATAAGTAATACTGACATACTAAATGTTTCAATAATGAATTTTGATATACAAGTTCGCGTATTTTCCTTCAAACCTTTAAATAAAAGACGAAATAAAAACAATCAATAAGGCATATCATTGTAATTAAAGACTTAGACTTTTTTGAATTAAAGACAACACATTATTTATCAAATAAAAAATAAAATAAAATAAAATACTTAATTTGCTAACCTCAATAATTTAAATACCTAATTGGGATATACACACACATACAAAAAAAAATGTATAATTTACCTAGTTCACCAAGCTTTTCAAAGTCATCATCGCTTAATTCGCCAATCTTCTCTTTCTGGCACAGGAAAACTTCTATTCTACGTCTCTGTGTGTCGTCCATTTCTATTTGCTCCAATCGTTCAGTTAGAGCTTCAATGCTTGTCTTAGATTTTCCGGCTAACCCTTGTCGTCTATAACATAATTTATATTCAATATATTCAAATATATAACTTACAGTTGCACAAATTCATAAAACTTTGTAAGAATCGAAACTTTATTAATAAACACTTGAATTACACACAAGATGTATCTTTTAAAATTAACTATAACAACATTTATTTCTTTAACCATTGACAACATACCATGTTTTATACCATCCTTATTTAAATTTCGTTTTACACCATTGTGTAACATCAAACATTTTACTGAGCAAGCAAGAATGTGTCAGAACACTGTCTTCCATTACCAAAAGTTCTAACCAAAATTTAATATGAAGAGTAAACTTGTGAACTATAAATGTGATCTAACTAAAGACTTTCAATAAAATTAAAGGTTCAAGGTTTAGATATAATATTTTTCTTCCCAAATGTTTACAAACATTATTGATTTCAACATCAAATGTTCCAGATCTTGATTATTTATAAGTCAACACAAAATGCCCATCAGACTTAAGAACTTTTCATATCATAAACTCGCCTATATGTAGCTCCAACTTAACACCTATACAACGAAAACAAATCATTCAAATCCATCCGGTAGTTCCAAAGATTTGTGTGTACAAATAAATAGACAAACAGAAAAGCACACTTTTTGAATTTGTTTTTTTTTTTGTATATATTCAATGCACAGACACAGTTTTTTTTACTGTTTTATTAAATGTACATAGATATATTTGATTAATACATTTTTAGCTTGAATGCATATATGATACAATGCAAATTTAAAATTCTTAATATAGTATAGGTGATGCATAGAATAATAAAAAGATCAGACATCTGGCCACTAAGTCTTAGTCATATTATGGAGGTGAATCATGACATGTTTGAATTCTGTGCCAACATGTCACGATTCACCGCACAAATAAGCATATTTAATCCATCATAATTACTTATTTCCATCCTTAATATTGCTTACTATTAGAAATAGTAATAAGTAAGTAGTATTATAATATATTATTAATATAAATGTGCAATGTGTATTTTTGCATCAACTCTTTTAGAGTCAACTTTGACCTACTTTAAATGGGCATATTTAATACATTGTACCCTTATCAAGGGTTGTTGGTAATTACCCTAACTAAGAATGCCACAGTTAAAATAATATCCTTTTGTATGAGAGCAACTGAGACAATTTAGTTTTTTCTTTCATCCTTTGAAAATGGTAAGACAAAATGTCAAAATACAAGTTATTTGTTATTATTTAAAATGACCGCCTGTATATATTTATACAGCCTATAATTATTATCATCAAGAATCATTGATATTTGTCTTTTTTCTTAATACAGTGTAGTGATTTTAATAGCATAATTTTTGTGTTGAAAGGCCAGAGACACAGGATATTTTTTATCACAGAGAAACATCATTCCCTAGGAAATTTCTTTCACCCATATAGATAACAACTACAATTTATCATATAGAACCATGAAATTTTTGTATTCTTTACTCCAGATAACAATAATAAAGTTTGAGGTGAAGAAACTACAATAAAAAAAAATGTATAGTGTGAATCAAATTTAGTAGTATAATTGAAGAAATATTTTAATCCCGCTATTGTTCTAGCAATGTATGCATGTCTGTATGATGTTTTTTATAAACAAAATAATTTTTCCAGATCTATAAAAATTTGTATGTACATTCAGGAAAAGATTTATTTTTAATTTACTATAACATACTTTTATTCTATAAAGATCTTTAATTAATATGGAGAAGTATATAACCAGTGTTAATTTATACAACAGCAAAATTTATATTTATTTATTTACATTTAATGAGTACTCAATGAAATTGTAATTTAATGTATTGAATATAATTTATACTTAGGCTGTGGTTTATAAAGTGAAATTTATTTTTATTTCTACCACATTATATCATCATGGTTTAATATAAATATTTAACATTTATATATGATAACATACATGTATCACATGTAATTTCTGAAATAAAAACTAAAACATAAATATCAAATTGTACTTACTCTGAACCAGTAGCTGATTTCAGTTGTGGTGTCATATTAGACGGTGTAACTGCTGGAGCCGTATCTATAGACCCTGGTGGGAGGGTCAGGTTTAATTTATTCTTCGACATTTTACTCATTTTAATCAATGTTCGTCACGGCATTTATACAGTTAAGTAATCTTCTTCTTGCTAAGTACGCCTTAACGCAGTCACACAATGGGTCCGTAGAACAACATTAATCAACAAAAAAACGCAAATTAAAAACAGACAAAAGTTTAGCAAGCATTGAAGGAATTAATATTATCAATTTATCAGGTGGATACATATAAAATTTCGATTGACTTGACGTTTTATGACGTCACTAACATTCTGTCCTTTGGTTCTGTCGTTCTGTGATCTGTCATGAATACCACAGATAAACATAGATACGTACTTTGTACATCCGTTTCAATAATATTTTATCATGATTTTATTATCTACAATTAATTCACTTTACTTATGTAGGTAACTATAAGATAGGCAAGTTATGTACGTCTTAATATAAAGTTCATGTTAAATCTAATCTTCTCCAATTTTAAAATTACATTCCCACAATTTTAACGCTCTTTATACATATTTTAAATAATGAAGATACCTAAAAACAAAGAGTAAATTAATATACACCTAAAAGAAAAATAAGTTAGAGTTTTACAGTACGGTTATTCATTGTACAAAAATTCATCTTTTGTAACCAAATATATATTATTGGCATCTATAACATTTCCGTGTTGTTGATTATAATTACACATTTGTCTTGGTGGTCTAATGAGCATTAAGGTTCTTTTCACATATTTATTATGAATTTTGATTTCTGAACGAATCTCCAATCTCCCGCGCTTTCGGCTCCACTGTCAAAACTTTGCTTTGGAGAACCAACAAGTACAAATGTGTTCATTGTCGGATAGAATATATTAACAAAACAAAAAGCAATGTGATTGAACTAAACTGTTCACAAAGTAGCTAATTATTATTCTTTTGCATAGTGTATGGTCTATATTTAATACACTATGAAACCTCAAAAATCACCTGAAAATGAAGAAGTGACGCCGTCCAAGAAAAAGCTGAAGCAGGCTCGGCTTCCATTCAAGCTTTTAAGTGAAGAATCACCTAAAACTGATGTTGTACAGACAAGAAAGAGAAAACTATCGGTGCCGGATCCGCAACCAGTTACAAAAGTTGGTAAAATAACAAAAGAAAATGAAATAACAAATGATTTAGTAGTGATAAGTGATGATGATAGTAAGGATGCTGAAGGAAAAAAAGTGGAGAATAACACGAAAAATCTCAATCCATTTGTTAAATTAGTGGATACCGCGTGGAAAAAGAAACTTCAGAAATCAAAAACGTCTAGAAAGAAGAAAAGTACATTAAATAATAATGTTACGGGAGTTTCTAATGACAAAAATGAAAGTTACACATCCAACGATGTAGTTAATAATATAAGCACTACTTCTCAGTCTGAAATTACTACAGACATCGAAAATATGGATGTTGATGAGCCCGTAGATGAAAGTCTTAGTAAAAATACAGAACCATCTGAAGAAGTAGAAAAATCAAAGACAAACGGAACGTCTGACGAACTGAAAAATGCAAAATTAGATGGTAGTGAAAATAAACAGGATATATCATTAGAGCAATCTAATGATATAACAATTATTGAAGCTGGAAGTGATGATGATGTTGAAAGTGTAAATAGTAATAATGATAAAGAAAAAAATGAAGCACACAGCGAATTAGAAAATAGTGAAATTGAATGTAATACAAATTCTACTAAAGATATGTCTGTAGGTACAGATAAGGAAAAAAGTCCTGTAACACCCAGAAGAACTACTAGAAATAAGGTCAATAATAGCAACAAGAGCCTAAATACTTCTCAAATAAGTACAAGTGATGATGTTGGTTCTAATCCTAATACTCCTAAACGTGCCACCAGAAGCTCATCTGTGATTGCAAGTGAAGGGGATGTCTCGTTAAATGAATCTGCAAACACAAATCTCACTCCCAAACAGGTATAGATTTATTAATGATTCCTTTGTTTATGAAAACAAATGCTGTATCCAATTAGTCAGCTAGTAATACGGTGTAATTTTTGCCCAATCTCATAATTTTACATAACTTACTATACAAGATATAATAAATTTAAATTTTCTATCACTACCCTTCGCTACCCCCGCCCATGAACATTTGGAGAGACAAGGTATAAGGGAAGGGATTAAGAAAGGATTGATGAGCGGTATAAAGGAAAGGACTGGGAAAGGTAAGGTAAAGGATATGGGCCTCTGACTCCCCCACTCACCTGACGAAACATGATTCAACAATTATTTCACACTGGTTTTCTGTGGGGGTGTGGTACTTTCCCGGTGCGAGTTGGCCCAATTCGTGGCAAAGCATGCTCAACTACCACATATATATAATATATATATATATATATATATATATATATATATTTAAACATTAATTAATAATATACATAATAATTTACAGGCTCAAAAGAAATTGGAATCTGCTAAAAAGAAAGAGGAAAGAGAGAAGAAAAGGCAACTAGAAAAAGAAGAGAGAGCTAGAATAAAACAAGAAAAGGAAGAACAAAAGAAAAAAGAAAGAGAAGAAAAGGAGGATGCCAGAAAACGAGAGAAGGAAGAAAAAGAGGAGCAGAAGAGAAAAGAAAGAGAAGAGAAGGAAAAACAAAAAGAATTAGAGAAAAGTAAGAATGACATTTGTTTTGTTAATTTTATTTGGCAATAATAGTATGATATCAGTTAGTGCCTTTATTTAGTTTTTGTTTTGTGCTTAATGGTAGTGTAGTAAAATAATACACAATAATAAGAATTCCAAAGGTGAAGCATTTTTAACTAACTGTAGATAAAAAAATGGGTTTGTTTTCAAATGTTGCATTTCATATTTAGTTTTCCACTTAAATAATGTGAATTTATTTTTAGAACTCAAAGAAGAAAAAGAGGAACAAAAACGAAAGGAAAGAGAAGAAAAGGAAGAGCAAAGAAAGAAAGAGAAGGAAGCACGCGAGGAAGAAAAAAGAAAGAAACAAGAGGCTTTGGAATTGGAAAAGCAAGAGCAAGAGCAAAAGAAGAAAAAGGCAGCAGAGGCATTTGTGAGCTTTTTTGTTCCAAAACAGAAATCGGAAAAAGATCAAACGACAATTGGTTTAAGCAAAAATGATATGTTATCAAACTTTACTATTAAAGCAGATATGAGATTAGCACCAGCTGTTCGCGTTACTTTAGCTGACAATAAGAAAAAAGCATTAGATAATTTCCTACAGATGCAAAATGTTAAAGATCTGTATATAAAGAATATCAAAAATGGTGATATAAAACCATTAAGTAGTGGTAAGACATGGCCATTGGATGAGAAAGATGATGATGTTATGATAATTGGTAAGTTTTTATCAAATTGACTTTGTATTTGAATATTTTTATTCTAACATTTATGATCATAAATTGTTATTAGATTATGTTACTTTTATATTTCATTAAAATCTTCTAAGAACATGTTATGAGAAGATCTGTAGAGATATTTTTTGATAAAAAAAAGAATTAAAAAAGGGCTGATAAGGAGCAATAAAACCAAGATTTTAAATAAAATATAAGATCGAGTTTGTACTCCAAATTCAATATTTTGTATATTATTTCTTTTACATATTAATTCTTATTATTACAGAAGACGAGTTGCCTCCAATAGATGGTGCTGGTGAAGTCCTGGATTGCGACTCGGTAGTTAGAGAAAAATTAAGACCCAAACTACTGAGTTTCCATGAAAACCGACGTCCACCTTACTGGGGAACATGGAGAAAGAAAAGTGTGCATATAAATCCCAGACAGCCATTTAAAATGGATGAGGTAATTGTTTAAATAGAGTGTTTAGACATGTATACTACTTAAAATATTATGTTTTCCTCATCTGAATAGAAATACTAAGTGTATTATTTGCCCATATTTGAGAGGAATATGCATTCTACTAACTTTACACGCTTGCGGCTTCATCCATGTGGCATTCATAAAATATTCATCTCTTTGAATCATTCAAATCTATATTTTTTGTGCTAAAAACTTAACACACCAAACCAATTCTTACAAATTTTGCACTTACTAATTTCATGCAATAAAATATATATAAGAAAAGGTATATTTTTGAACATTTTGTCTACTGCTCGGATCCTATTGGTCCCTTTGGACAAAATGTAACTTTTTAATTAATCTAGTAATGCCTGCGATAAGTGTGCTCAAAACACTTAAAAAATGAACCCAATTCTATTGCATTTTTATAACATGATTTGTATTTATATAGAAGCAACTTGACTATGAAGTGGATAGTGATGAAGAATGGGAGGAGGAGGAGGGGGAGAGCATAGACGGGAGTGCTGCTGGCAGCGACAATGAAGAGGGTCCAGATGAGTATGAGGTGGACAATGAGGTGTTTGTGCCTCATGGATACTTGAGTGATGAGGTCTGTGACTTATAGCTATATCTAAATTAATATTATAAATAGAAGAAAATTGTGATTTTGTATGTATATTTGTAACAAACCATGCTGGACCAATATTCTTTCACAATTAGAATGCTGCATTATTACTGAATGACATGGGCTATTTGGTGGCATTTACCACAAGTCAAGCCAAGCGAACAGCTAGTCTTTAAATATGGTATGACTGGTGAAATATGGAATTTACACCACTAAATAAAAAAACTCGAAAATAGATTAGTGGATTTGAATATTTTTTGGTTTGTTAAATATCTCTATGTTTGAAAGTAACTGTTAAAAATTTATTGTAATAATTAACAAAAACAAAGTGAACCCAAGTGAAGCATTGGTGGGCACCAATAAGACTTATAACTATAAAATTTTATCAAATTTGTTGGCCAGCACAAAACGTTTTAGGAACAGATTTAAGGCTTATTTCCATTATAATAGAACCATATAGCACGAGTGGATAGACACCAGTGAGCATTCATAAATTTACATAAAACACTTGTTGCACTATTGGCAATGGAAATAAAAATAATGTTTGCCTAATATAACTTAATCAAAAATTGAATTATGTTATTTCAGTTTCAACTAAGAAAACATTATTTATCTCTATTTTAGTTTAAATATTAGACTAATTAACTATAGTTATTGTATTAAGGCTTGGTTGTATGTCATAAACTCATTTAAATATATAATATATAATTAAAAATTGTAATTAACCTGGATAATAAATTAATGTTTATTTGAAACTCTTAATTTCCAGGAAGCAACTATGGATGATGACGACGTATTGTCTCTCTCGCCAGAAACACAAAAAGCAAGACTGAAAAATTTAGAAGATGAGTTCGAATCGGAAATGAAAAAACCGACAGAAAAATTAAAACCTAGACTGTATGGTCTATTGTGGGAAACGGCTGACGGCGGGAAGCCGGAAAACTGTGTCGATGCTCTATGGAATTACTTTAGCAAGATGGCTATGATTATGAATGATCCGACTCCTTTCTTGCAACCATCGTCCGAAACCGAAGGCGCTGAGAAAAAGAAAGTTAAAAAGAAAAAAGTGCCCACGGATGCTGAACAAAAGAGTCCAAACGCTGAGAAAAAGAAAAAACCGAAAGCCGAATCTAAAGAAAACAAAACGAAAAATGAAAAACAAGAAAAGAACCAAATGGGTATTAACGCGTTTTTGACTAAATTAAAGACTACGTGAATTGAAACTCCATTATTAGTTCAAATATTTTATTATTATACTGTTTAAGTTAAGCTTTATAAATAAATGTGCATACATGCCTTATTTATCTTTCTACTAAACTGTTGTGAATCTTTTTGATGAAGATTTAACTTATTATTAAGCTGGATAAAAATTATTATAATTAATGGCGTATCAACCTATATTAAATACAATATATAATAATTATTACTACAGTACATGAGTAAGATTTCAAGAAGTATGCTGTCAAAGTTTTTTACAAAGTTTCAAATATGAATGTACATCCTGGTTAAATTGACATTTGTACCTTAATTACTTAATAATTTGACAAAATTGTAAATAAATATATTTTATAAATTCCTACTATACTACTATAGATAATAAAATTTTGATAAAACGTTGAATTATTTGTTTGATTTTTAGTGCAATAATTCTCAAAACTCAAAAAAGAATGATATGTCTGTATCTCACGAACCATGATACAGTACAAATTTTCAGAGGTTTTTCTATTGCCGCTATAGTAAATCGAGTTTTAAGCATCGGAAAAAAAAGAATGGTTTCCTCATTCGACAGTTTATGTTACCTACCTCTCTTTTATTACTGGTTATTTATAATTTGATAAGTTTTTTGTTAAAAATAATTATCTCCAATATAGACCATAAACAAAATAAAAAAGGATAACCTACTGACATTTGGTTTATTTCTACAAAGCCAAGACAGCTCAATTTGAAAATGTCGAAGAAAATACAATACAGAGACATATCCGACGGATTAAAGAAATTGCGGGACATTTTACTTGGCAGGAAATATAATTTACACAATCGTTTCCCGCCTTTCCTTGCGCCTAGAACTATTCCACCCGCCGAAATACCCAGATGTCCAGATTATAAATATTCTGATCAATATTATTATGAGAGGAATGCGTTTGATTCCGTTAAACCGCCTATAGTAGCCCCCGTGGCAGAAGGACCACCTATCAGTCATGACCCTACTAAAAAAGGATCTGCTTTGAAACCGGACGATGTAAGTTATCTTTTTGTACATGGGGATTTTAAGCGCAGCTTATAGTTATCTATGTACGTGCTATGGCGCTGTCAAGTCTTGCAGGCTGTTTATACATATGTACAAAAACGTTAGTGCCACATGATGATGAGCATGGTTTTAAGTTGATTTAAACTTTGTACACCAGCCAGTAGCCATTGTAACTAAAATAATAATAAGGATATTTAATAAACATGTTTTAGTTGTAGAAATTCGAATCAGCTAATTAGTCTCACTCGCCTTTATACAGATTATACGTAGGGAATTTATTTAACCTTGACGATCCTTCTAGCAGCATTATAGGACAAATTAAATTTTTGTATTTTTACTAATCCTACTAATATTATAAATGGGCGCCTCATCTTTTACCTCTTCACCACTAGTAAAAATTTGTGAATTATTATTTTAATTTTTATATAAGTTATCCTATCCTACTAATATAAATGCGAAAGTTTGTAAGGATGTGTGTGTGTTTGTTACAAAACTACAGAACCGATTGCAATGAAATTTGGTACGTAAACAGCTGGACAACTGGAATAATATATAGTCAACTGTTTATTCCGATATTACTATGGGATACGGACTTAAGCTAATAAATGCGTTTCAAAAAAAGTTAAAAGATATTATATGGATCAGTAATACGGTATTTTTTTGCAGATTTGTTTCAACCATCCGCCGACGCCAGGACAGTCCTGGTGGTGGGATGGGCACTGCTATTACGAGTACGTTGACGATCCTCCACCGAAGCCAGTTGTAGCTAAACCTAAAACTGACCGTCATTGTCCACAATGCCCTCCCTCGTCATCACCTCCGAAGAAATAGCTTTAGTTTTCCTATAATTAACTATTATTATGTAATATATTATGAAAGCTTTATTTTAAAAGTGGTTTATTTTATGAGAAATCTTAAGTTTTAGTTTTATTGCATTTAAATGGTTTATTTTATTTTTGTACACCATTAAATTTATGTAACGAAAATAATTGAAAAAAAACTTCGTTTTTCACTGAAACAGTAGGTATACAAACACTTTAAACTACATGTATCAACCGTCAGGTACCGGTAAGAGTAGGCATACTCAACGTTTTGCACAAACTGTTTTAGGTAGGTACATATCGTGACGAATAAATCACCTAATAGAACCTAATTGTATTAAATAATATTATAAATATCGGCACTAACACAACCGCATTTATATACTTTATCAAATATTTTGTATCTTTAACCTTGATATTTGAATAGGCGGTCACGAGTTGTCCCTTAACTGTTAAATAACCATGTTCGCTGGTATGTTTATTTAGGTTTATTGAACATGGCAAAACATCAACTCTTTAGATTTCAGTAGGTACTTTACATAACATAACACCAATCTAGTTTTTTATGTAATAGCTGAACAAGGAAACTGAGCAAGCTTGTGGTTCGTCTGAGGGTAAACGTGTGTGTGCACGGGCTCAACCAATCACTGTACGAAACACAATAGCATGCTAATGTTTCACGCCAATATTCTGTGGGAGAGAGGTACTTCCCCAGTGCGAGCTGGCCCACTTCATGCCGAAGCGTGCTCGACCCCCACATTAAAAATCTAGTTGAATTTTTCACTTTCAAAAGCCACTAAAAATGTATAGTTTGTGAATTATTAAAGTCACCCTGTTTAATTCGCATTGTAGGAAATCAAGTAGCTAGGTATCCGCAATTTGTTTGATGTAACATGATATGTTTCCCTCGATCAACAAAGATAGGATGATAGATTTGTAAACAGGTAACTAAATAAATATTATAACCGATGTTTTAAGAATACTATATATGTGACAAGCAAAGAATCTGTGAAATGCGTTAAAAACATTTTTATACTTTAGTTAAGTATAGATAGAGCTGTTAATAGGTAAACCTATTCATTTGTATTCATTGAATAAGGTCACCTATTTGAAATATGTATTAAGATGGTTGTGATTATATTTCTTTTGTGAAGATTCTCTTATTCGACCAAAGTATTTCATTTCCATAATGTCAAGGAAAGAATTGCGTAATATCAGACGTGCTTACATTCTCACTTCATACATTATGTATATCACATTTTCTTTTTGTATGACTGCATTATTGAGCAATACTTTTCAATATGACTGATGTTTGATATCAGCATGAAATTAGAGGTGTGTGAAAAATTGTTAATATCAATTTCAACTTCACCATCAGTCCATACATTATGTTTCCTGTATGGCTTGCCTCCCACGAGACAATCTGTGAGGGTACAGGCTTCAATCTACCCCGCTGGCAAAGGGGTTGGTAGATTTCACATGTCTTTTAATTTTTGAACATGCCGGTTTCCTTACTTGGTATTTTTTTTTCTTTTAAATTTATTTTTTGCACGCTAGTCTGGGTTCAACACCCCCATTTTTCGAATGAAGTCCGTCCTAACCAAGACGAGGTCCTAACCACCGAGCCACCGCTGTTAACTAACAAGTTACAAAATTCAACTTACAAATCTTAAATAAGAGATCTTTCACAGAAAAAGAAGTACCTACCTACCATAAAAATCTATCCTTTATCTGAGTATGTATCTCAATGAATGTGTGGTATTTTGGGCTGTTTATCTAACAGCTGCGACATATGTTTATTTTGTTATTAAGTACGAAATAAAAAATATCATAAGCTCATATAATTATAATATTTTCTTTTATTCTAGCGTGTATTTTTTTATTGTGATCAGAAATGTTCAATTATCCACAATTCGCAAATCCAAAATGCGATAAGGGGTTTATGCTGATAACATCGGATGGTTATTAGACCGTGTTCGAGACAAGAGCTCAAGAGCGTTCATCGCTAGTGATTAGGATTAATCTGTTGAACCATAGCTACAAATTTACGATAGGCGACCGCAGCGGTCGGCGCATGAGCGAAATTACGCGATACGCCCGGTCGCCAGTGCTCCCAACATCATTACTCACTCCACACGTATCGGAGTCTCGAATCTCCGACTTATCGAGAATAATGACATACCCACACCCTCCATCAGCGCCAACGTACTTCATGAGTTATTAACGAAACTGAAATTATGCCCGATAAAAGCGGTGTTGGAATGTTGTGCTCGCTCTAAGGAGTCTCTCTATATCTGACTTCAGTGACGCTTTTGAAATTTAAGTGCGTTAGTGAGAAGAGCCACCTGTGAACCGGGTCTAGAAAGCGTAAAGATGAAGGAAGACAGCGATAATTCAGCACTGGTTGAGCGAATAGCTGAATTCAAGAGCGATCCAGAGAAACTTCGGCAAGCTTCTGAATTCGTAGATCAACTGATTCAGCAAGCAAAGAAAGAGGCAGAAATAAAACATAAAGAGAAAGAGAGAAGCAAATTTGTAAGTATCAATGTATATTTATCCCCGTAAGGAAAGTGGATGTGATAACTGATAGGGCGGTAAGTTCATTGTAGATTTGCAATAGAACGCAACCGCTTCTTGATAATAGTTCCCTTTATAGAATATCCGACTTATATCGAAAATATGTAAATTTAAACTATTTTGCATGTTAATTCTATTTTCGCGCACATAAATTACCTCCATCACTCTGAGTCTTTTGACAGCAGATCAATACTCTTCATTCGACAGTTTTTATTATGAACAGCTGTTTAGAACATACCGATGATGTTTGGTTGTTTCGATTATCATTTGCAATATGAGTTCTTGTTTGAATAAGTGTGGGTAGATGTTATCATTTATCCATGTATAATGTATTGCATAATTTGATCCATATCTATAACCAGATATCTTATATTGGACAAATAAGCGATAAGTTTTGGTAACACAATATTGATGTTTATGAGATTAGCACTTTCGATCTGATAAATTGTTAACATAACTACATACAATACATATAAACAGACCCACCAAAAAGAAAAAAAAAAATGTTTCCGTCACTATCAAAATATTTCGCAGGATATCTGGCATTTTATTACAATGACGCGCAATTTGTGCTTATATTGTACCTAGGCAAAAAGGAGTCCTATGTATATTTATAGGTATATGTAAATGTAGATCTAGCAATGAAAAATACTATACTTAGGCCTAGAAAACTCCTCTATATTTCTAGCTAAATAAATACTTTTCTCTACTTCAAGTTTTTTGCTCAAATCTTCTTAAATCTACGGTCTCTGCTCATAAACGAATAATTTATTCCTAGCCTTCTCATTAAAATTCCAACAACCTTATAGGAAAGGAAAC
The DNA here is from genome assembly GCF_012273895.1 of Zerene cesonia. NCBI lineage: Eukaryota > Metazoa > Arthropoda > Insecta > Lepidoptera > Pieridae > Zerene > Zerene cesonia. Next base: position 3,920,772 of record NC_052105.1, on the reverse strand, counting down.
TCGGGTTATAATAAATGGATAAGTCCTAAGGCGATAACCTAGGACGACCTGAATACGATTATTGTAATTAGATGTTATTCTCTCGCATGTTCGTGACTTCCAACGACGTTGCTGAATAACATTTCTTTAGATATTTTTATTTTATTATTGAATAACCTATTCATTTCAATGAATAATGTTAGATTACTTGTAAATAAATTTTATGGTTCTTCTGTTCATAGTTTAAATTTCTATTGCTCGCTTTTGCATCGTCCATTTTAGAAATAATTGAATATTGGAACTAATTGTAATAAAAATTTCTTATTGTTTCAGGAATCGCAAGATCTGGGATCAAGTGAGTAAATTATATAACTAAAATCAAATCTTTACCATTTCAATCAATCTATGCATTCATATCAGAGACAGTACTCAAAATCGATTTAGAATTTTCTTAATGATATGAGATATAATTAGTGATAAAGACATGTGTTTAATTGAGTGTAAGTGGGTTATTACTTAGGTGATTTGGACCCGCGACTTGTCAACTATCTAACAGTTTTTTAAATTTCAGTCTTGGATATATAACTTTAACTCGACTACAACCTGAATCTAAACGATTTAGTTGATTCTTATACATTCATCATCATCATCATCATCATCAGCCCATATATGTTCCCACTGCTGGGACACAGGCCTCCTATGAGGGTTCAGGCCATAATCCACCACGCTGGCCAAGTGCGGGTTGGCAGATGTCACATGTCGTCGAACTTTTGATTCTCGGACATGCCGGTTTCCTCACGATGTTTTCCTTCACCGTTTAAGCAGTGGTGATGTTATCCACATGCGCAGATAAATTGAAAAATCAATTTATTTCCTGCACGCTCGCCCGGTCTCGAACCCCGACTTATCGATTTTGAAGTCCGAGGTTCTCACCACTGAGCCACCACTGCTTTACATTACTTACTGTCTTATACATTATTGCTATACAAATAATACAGAACCAAAGATTTTGTTTCTATGTTTGTTCGTAAACTCAACAAATTGGGAAAATCAATGGTTTTGAGCATGTAATAAGTTTAATACTTAGGTATAGAATTAAATTTAATTCTTGTTTAATGCTAAAAAGTTAATCAATTTGCGATAGACATAAGGCTGTGTACTTATTACGTTTTTTATCAATATCGCTCTCATTTTATATGGCCTCGGTAATCTTTAATAGTTCTTTAACTTTGAGAACAAGAAAGAAAGGAGCAGTTAAATATAAATCATCCTGATGTAATACGAAGAGAATTAACGTAATAACTATATACCCGAATGTATGTGGCGTTAAATTATATATTATACGACTATACATAAAATTACATAAAAATAGGTAGCTACCTACCACAAGTTTTTGTAACTGTACGTATAATATGTATAACCAAATATAATATAATACTATGAGCACTTTTTAAGAATAAAACCATTTAAGTATATTGAAAGTGATTTCGCACGGTCCTCTAAAAAGCACTACTACAATACTACTTATTTTTGGTTCCGATACACACATTTACATATTTGTATAGGCGCTAAATGTTTTCCTAGGATATAGTTAATAGTCTTATAACATTACACCGTTATGACCGTTTAATGCGAAATTTGTTAATTAAAAAGAGAAGGGAATCCTTATTCCATAGGTAGGTAACACTCATTACAAACATTTCAATACTTTTGTGTTTAGATGTTCCGACAAAAATAGGTCATGGTTTTATGTTCCAACCTTCTTTTGAACAAAAGTCTTCAAAGAAATAAGAACGGAAGGCATTCGTGCTTATTCAAAATAGGTGCCCTTTGGAACAATAAGGTCACACGAAAGTGGACCTTTTATGTTCCGAAACTAAAATATTCATAAACGTACTGATATGAGGGTTCTGTGTGTAAATATTGTATAGATTTTTATCCTCTTATTTGGCTACTTACATACGAATAATTGTTATTCGTATAAACACCCGTAACATCTTTCAACTAACTTATTGATGTACTCTCATAGCAAAATAGGTTTAATTTAGTTTAGATAATACTTGTACATCGTAAAGACAATCTACTTAACTAAACGTAAGTAACAGAATTTTGGAACTACATTAGTTGAAACAATTTATTTAAAGTAAGTAATGAAGGAAGTAGATAATCAATTGTAATGTGAGTTAGAAATAACAAAGGGAAGTTAAGTGACATGATTGTTTGATGACGTCAATGGCTGTGTTTACTCACCAAGTCAAGTATTAATTTCGTGAACAATAGATAAGAAAATCACGAGCTACCTGAATACATATGCGGATTATTTATTATCTTTATCGAGATGACACGAAGGCCTTGGCTTGTGATCATAATATATACCTATTTACCTTGACAGTGAATTATTTTGTAAGATACAACGCTTTTTGTTACAAGTTTTTTGACGAACAAAAAGTTGGAGCAAAAATAAATAATACCTACTCACTTGTTATGAGTTTCAAACACAGATAATATGTTTAAAAAAGAACGCGAATTTAATTTTTATTGTTATTACCAATGGTGGAGGATACGGTGGTATCTGGTAGAAACTAAGTTTAGTAGCTCCTATTGTTATGTATTTTTGTTTTTGCTTATTATTTTCTTTAGTAAAATTTAGTTTTCCGGACCGTTTTGACAGCAATACTACAAATTAATGAAAATAAATCAACTATCCATTCCATTTAATTAACAATCAAGAGCGTAGCCATGTTAGAGTTTCCATTGGGAGATAATTGTTCGAAGATTCGTTTTCATTTAATTAATAGTAGTCTATTATAATTTCAAAAAACTGCGTTCTCCTGCAAGTGGAGAACGCAGTTTTTTAGCCGTATAGTATAGCCGTATTCGGAATAGTTGCGAAAATCCGCAATGCAATCCAAACGCTTTGGTAGAGTTTTTGAATATGCCGTTGCGGGATAATATAAATATGTCAAGATGTGAGATGTTTAAAGAATGATATTTAAAAGCCAATTAGACAATTAATTTTGCCCTCGGTAGTAGTTAAAACATTGTAGAAAGAATGGTTTTCTTGTTGTTCGATGCCAAGTACACAAATTGGCGATTTCACTCCACGCTCGAACATATTTAGACAAAATAATAAGTACGCTTTCCTCAACATCCAGCAAGTACGCACTACGCGAATCAGTTCGATAGTGTAAGCATACCACCAATCGTAAGCGCAAGCGCAATGTGGTAGAGAACCGACCTTAAACGATATGCACAGAGCGCCCCACCAAATTTGACAGCCTGGGCCATCGCTCGATCATGCCCCCCCCGGTCCCTTCAAGCCGGGAGTCAGCACTGCTTGTGCAGATTTTAAAGGAAATCGGATGTTTTGTGTTTCTTGAATAGGTCAAATCTACATTGAAAGATTTCATCGTAATGGAGCGAATTTGATTGAGAGCTAAAATGGAAAACATGTAATGTAATTAGGTACATATGCGATAACGTGTTTTATAACGGGGCTGCATATTTCGTAATTGCGTTATGGTGATGGAATGGTTGTAGGTAATAAAAGGATAAGTTCAAGAAGTTGTAGAAAAACATTTAGGTAATAGATTAAACTGTGTCTTAGTTGTTAGGTTTTAAAAAAGAACGAACAACTAATTAATTCACCATAATAATTTGTAGATATGAATCTGCTAGTTTTTTTTTATGTTATAGTCAGCAATGGAGCAGGTGGGACGCCTGATGGTAAGCGCTACCACCACCCATGAACATTTGGAGAGGCATAAGGTCCATAGCAGACCTCTACAAATGGATTGCCGACTTTTTGGGAAGGGATTAAGAAAGGATGGGCGATAGGAATAAAGGAAAGGACTGGGAAGGGTAAGGAAAAGGATATGGGCCTCCGGTTCCCCCACTCACCGAACGAAACACAGCAGAATGCTATTTTACGCCGGTCTTCTGTGGGGGTGTGGTAATTCCCCGGTGCGAGCTGGCCCAATTCGTGCCGCAGCATGCTCGACTACCACATACAAAAATATGATAATATGGTCGATGTTTTACAAAGCAACAAAAAATAGGGGGAATAGTACATATATAACAAAATAAAGGGAAAAATTAATAAGGAGCGACTTAGGTCGAAATTTGGAAGGACTTTTGATTGACTTTTTCGAGTTCAAGTTCGCATGCAATACTTTTCTTTTAATTTTTAGCATTATCGTAAGGAGAGATGTTACTTACCTAAGTCATTCGCATTATATATATTACTAGTGGTCCGCCCCGGCTTCGCCCGAGGTACATATATAGCCTATAGCCTTCCTCAATAAAGGGGCTGTTTAACACTGAAATAATTTTTCAAATCGGACCGGTAGTTCTCGAGTTTAGTGCGTTCAAACAAACAAAGAAACTCTTCAGCTTTATAATATAAGTATAAATTATCTAGCAGCACGAGCGTTGAAATTTACATATATTATGTAGTGCATAATACTAAAATATCACTAACGAACGTGTACTTATGTTGTCTGGGCTTTTGCCTCGCACAATACGTATTCGCAAGCGGGCATCGATCGTCGGGAGCTCCGTAACCGCCCCACGTGTAATCCGCCCCAGAGCGATGAAAGCAGAGGTTTATTTGCCTTTAGAAAATATTGATTTTGCATATTATTTACCTGCATGAGCAGGTAAACATGTACACGAACTAACGTGTCGCGTAACGTGATCAGACAAAGAGAACAGCATAATGATAGGTTTAATAATGATGGACGCTAACAGGGATTTATCGATGTCTAGCAATCCTATAATATACCTAACTTTACAAGTCTGCGCTATAGGTACATATATTAAAATGTTAAATAAGAATTTTATATAGAAATTAAGTAAAAAAAACCTATCATATTTTATTTGAAATCTAGCTGCTAGTCTTGGCTGCGCCCGGGATGAACCAGGATAAAAATAAATAAAAGATAGCCAATGGAATATCACTCGAGAATATGCTTTCTGATGCTCAAACAATTTTTCAAATTGGTCCAGTACTTTCGGAGCCTACATTAATTGCAAACAAACACACAGTCAAATCATTCCGCTTTATAGCATGGAATCGTAACGTAAATATGCTAACAATGCTGCTATAAGTTTTGTGAGCTTCAAGGTAAAATCTAACATCAGAAATGGATAATTTGTCGGTAATAAATTATATTAAATATAATCGGCACATTGTTTTTTGCTTTTTGACGGTAGTAAAGTGTAAAGTTTTTAGTAGTCTCGTTTCGCTCGCTCGTCTCGCAATATAACTTATTTAAAAATTCTCTACAACTCATTCATAATAAATAACAAGTAACGACTTATTACAATAATGCCAATTTGTGGCTTTTTCCTTAAATGAATTTGATTGTAATTGATAAGTTGAACGTTCGATGTCCGCAAATCAATGTAGATTTTACTGTTTTATAAACCTATTAAAAATGAATGAATTTACGAAAAATATTATAGATTATATATATCCTATGATATAGGTCCTATGAATGAGAATTTATGGAATGATTTAACATGGGGTCGAGTTGTTCTAGGGATCTAGTATAACGTTGCTATGGATGGCCATTCTAGAGTTATTCTTAGTAGAAGCACATGTTGTCTTTTTTCGCATATTTTAGGTTTATATTAAGTGTAAAATTTGAGCCATGTTTATTTGTAATGCTTAACAAAATAATTAAATAATTTTTCACGAGATCAACCTAAGAAAATACTAGTTTTATTCTTCAAAACAATAAAACTGGTATTTTCTTTAATACCACGCTCTTCAATAAAGCTCAACAATCTAAAGATAATATGTATAACACCACGTCGTACGTCGTTACTCGTAGCTATTTCATTCACTTTAAACCTCCGCCGCTTGCTGGGAGTGTAAGTGTGGGAGAGCGGAGGGTGAGTAGGGAGGTAATGCTGAAATGAGACAAAATTCAACCCTAATTAAATTGAAGGTAGACACGACAATACTTTTCCTTTTTTACTATCACGGGCCGGCACGTTCATTCTTTTATTACATTGTGGAGCTTTTCGCGATATCGCTGTGTTAAATCGTGATTTATTGTTAGCGTGTTGGATTGTAAACCGGGGAATGTAGTGCAATGTAGTGCCGCAGAAATCGTGCATTATTTTAAAATGTATTTATGGTATTCCTTTTCTTTTAGTTAGGTATAATTAATCTGGGTAACTGTACATAACGTAAGGGTCTACTCACATTTATTATGGTTTATTTAGCATGTGTCCATAGGAAACAACGATTTTATTTGATGACGCGTACTTAAAAATCCGTACAGTTTTCGCTATAAACAGGTATCAATATGAGAATTTTTTTCTATTCTTTCAAAATTTTTCATTTATAAAGCATTTTAATGCCGTAAAACTAAAAATTAAGAAAAGGTATCAATATGTCAAAATCATGCGAATAGGTATCTGTAGTAATAGAGATATTTCAATGTTCCGGCTTAAGTTCATGATTCTAATACAGGTATATATAAATACGATTTATGGGATTTTTACTACGTATATCTAATGCATATTCTAGTTTTTTATTTGGGAACCTTAAGAAAAGGAATGAATAAAGCTCATAAAATCACGTACCACAGGTACCTACTTATACATTCAATAAAATAGTAATATCCTATATATATATATATATATTAATTCGGATAGTATCCTGGTGCGTTCCTTCCTGGTGCGTTCCTTAGGAGATCCCAGGATCCCTGCTTTTGTTCTTTGAGTTTGGCCGCCGAGGAGGTTTTAGTGGGTAGAAATCCCACATGCTCTACTTTTCCCCCAAAGCTAGAGCATCTTTGGAAGATTTCCTCCTCGTTAAAAAAAAAAAAAAGGTATAAATCAATCGATTTATTTTTTCAGCATTCATTTCATTTAAACGTTTTATTCTTCGTACGACAAAGCAATTAAAATTGAAAAAAATTCATCATCAGCCCATACATGTTCCCACTGCTGGAACACAGGCCTCCTATGAAGGTTCAGGCCATAATCCACGCTGGCCAAGTGCGGGTTGGCAGATGTCGCATGTCGTCGAACTTTTGATTCTTGGACATGCCGGTTTCCTCACGATGTTTTCCTTCACCGTTTTAAGCAGTGGTGATGTTATCCACATTTGCAGATATATTGAAAAATCAATTTATTTCCTGCACGCTCGCCCGGTCTCGAACCCCGACTTATCGATTTTGAAGTCCGAGGTTCTCACCACTGAGCCACCACTGCTTACTGAGCCACCACTGCTGAAAAAAATTGAGGCGTTGCAATTACTCCTCCAGCTCAAAGACCACTATTGGTGCCAACGTAGTTATAAATATGCAGAAGTACTTGTATAATATAATGAGATACATTTCTCTTTCAGATAATCTAAAAAGGCGGTTCGGTCGAGCCCGAGGTTTCATGCTACGAATGTTCGACGCTCTATGCAACTGCACGCAAACAGCGGCCGCTGCCGCACGCACACACGCCCGCAACAATCCCTTTACCAAGCGCTAAACATTTAATGCCCCTTTTCGAGATCAACTGGTACGTGTCATCGTTATGCAGTGCAAAGGGTAGGGGACAGGGGTTTGAGACACGCGGGTGACAAGTAAATGATTTATTATGTACTGGGGAGTATTTAAAAAGAAGATGGAAAATATATTGTTTTCCATTTTAAGAGTGGTGCGCTTGCAATATTATGATTCATTATTGTATTGCAAGTATTTCTTGATAGGATAGTGATCTGTTTTTTAAGACCGGAATTGAAAATGACGTTAATGTTACGTTAATGTTACTCGACATTTGACTTCAGGTGATGTCAAATCATCAAATGTTGGGTCATTTAGTGTTTGGATACCGAATTTTAGCTACATGACTAGGCAACACCAATGTTCACGGCAAAGGAAAGCGCTCTCGATCTCAACTTATTAAGATTATATATGGAATTATTAGAATTAGATCTATTACGTAAATCGTACCTACAACAAACGCGCAAAAGCAGACACAAAATAATTTATACCTTAGGTTTAAAACCCGATAATATTATATCCTTTATCGAATAGCTTAGATTAGTGTCTTCCTATTTTCTTTAGACGTTGTGATACCCACTGATGTATTCGTGATTTAAAAACGCTTAGTATTTATCTTCTATATTGTATAGTAGGATTAAACGTAGCGCAAGATCTTGAAGTCCCATATCAGTGTATTTTGATTATACGAAATAGTAGAACTTAAAATAAATGTTGTATATTATCAAAAATGGAATTAAAAATAAACGTTTTACCCAATTGATGTAAATAAGTGTTAAATTATCTGTAATGAAGCTATTTTGTCTATAATAATCTAATTGATTTTATAGTTATCTTAATACATTTATATACCGATTATATATTTTATAAAGTTATTATTTAATTTGTACTATTATATAAAATGACTGCAGTATTGAAACTTTATCTTTTACGTATACTTTTTGATGCCAATTTTAATAAAAAAATACTTATCCCTAAGATTTTTTATAAGACAAGACGTTTACTTTCTAGTAGTATGCGCAAAGCACATTTTTTATTTGTGAATATTTTTTAATTTTCTCGATCATAATTAACACGTTAATTTAAATATCTACCTAACAGAAGTGTTTTCCCTTCACATGAATATAGATTTGAAGTAATATATAACATATTGAGTTAAATTTTAGTTTTTAAATAGTATAATGCCAGTGTTACATAATCAAAAACTATAATATCTTCCTTATTCTTCGATCTATCATATAAATGTTTATTGGTATGTAAAACTATTGTTTCACTGTCAAGCGACATTGTATGTTGTGAGCTGTATTTTAAATAAATGTTCAATGTGATATCCTGCCTGTAACTAAAACTTCCGATGTGATCTGACTTGCGAATTCTTCTATCAAATAAATGATTTTGTGAGAGCGATTGTTTTATTTCAGAAAGACATTTGTTGTTAATTTTATGTTTATTTTCGATCTCAATAAGGTCTTTTAAAAGGTCCTTGAATCGTTGACAGATAAAGGATGAAATTATAATTGTCTAGTTGGTGCAATCCACAAATAATTAAAGTGTAAAGCTTCTGCCAAAACTTTCTAGACTTACCTCTGATTTCTCCCCTTCTTTGCGGATTAGCGAACTCATAATACGAATGTACCTATTGTTACAGTATCAGTCACAAATCGATGAAAGTATCTATGATTTACGTAGGTAATCGGTAAGTGAAGTCATATTTGGATTTCTTTTAATGCTACCAAGGTTTAGTGTTATGCCACTAGTGCAGTTCCAACCCGATGTTTTTGTTACTCCCCGCTTGGTAATAGAACCAAAGAACACAATAAAGTCGAATTTTATAAAATAACTAGCTAACCAGGCAAACGCTGTTCTATCTAAATCTTATTATTTAGGGGTATGGAAAATAGATGTTGGCCGATTCTCAGACATACCCAGTATGCACACAAAATGTCATAAGAATCGGTCCAGACACTCGAGTTTTGGCGAGACTAATGAACAGCAATTGATTTTTATATATAAGATTTTTTACATATTAAACCTTCCCTGGAATATTATTAATGCTTCAAAACCAAAATTATCAAAATCGACCCAGCCACTGTCGAGTACTTAACGAGACTAACAAACAGCAATTGATTTTTATACATAAGAAGATATATAAAAATCAAGAATATCCCGTGCGCAACGATTTGTTGGTTAACTGTAATTAGGTCATATCCATATCGATACGAACTGAAAGGATTTAGGTCAACTGTTATTCGAGATGCTTTTGTTTTAGTGATTGACCTGGCGCCTAATATACCATAATACAATGGTGCGGACATTGTTTTTCCACCATGTCAATTTTTATTTTGCTTTAATTAGGTATATTGCCATCCTGTTGATAAGCGAAGGCATTGGATGGACGGATTTACAAAGTAATAATATGGAGGGAATAAGGAAGGGGAACCATCGTTTTTTTACACTAATATTATAAAGAGGAAGAATTTGTATTATTGTTTCTTTGTTTGTAATGGACAAACTCAAAAACTATTGGACGGATTTAAAAAATTCTTAAAATATATGTACCACGGGCGAACAGCTTGTATGTAATAAACGGGCAACTAAGCTGTTGGTTCACCTGATACTCCTGATAGCGATCACCATCGAACATTTGCGAGAGAGAGGTATGGTGAAGGATAAGTAAAAGATTGACGACAGAAATATAGAAATGTACTGGGACAGATGAGGAAAAGGATACAGCCCTCGTAACATAGAAGCATACTACTATTTCATATCTATTCTGTGTGGAGGTGTTGCGCCTCCCCCGGTGCCAATTCGTGCCGAGCATGCTCTTATCCTTCCCAGTCCTTAATAAATAATTATTTCTGAGTCAATCCTCTCTTAATCCCTTTCTTATTAAAAGTCCTCCGCTTTACGCCTCTCCACATGTCCATGGGCGGTGGTAGCGCTTACCATCAGGCGACCCACCAGCTCCATTGCCGGGCTAACATAAAAAAAGCTTCATAACATTATTTATACATTACTGCGTACGCAGTACAACGAGATTAAAATCGCGTGGCACAGCTAGTAAATAGTATGCCTATCAATAGCTAGTTTTCGATCTGTGTAGTTTGTGCGTCTTATATGCATACGGATGCATGGATGGAATTTGATCAAAATAAGCTTACTAACATTTTCATGGACTGAGGATTATCTTAATACAATAAATTGAGATTATCTTAAAACCATTAATTTTCATTTTTTTTTTATGTCATAGCGGGCAACTGAGCTGGTGGTTCGCCTGATGGTAAGCGATCACCACTGCCCATGAACATTCGCAAAGGTAGTGCCTCTACGTATGTGCTGCTCGCTTTTATGAGGTAAGGGAAAGGAAAGGTTTAAAGATTGGAAAGATGGAATGGACTGGGATGGGTGAGAAAAAAGAAACGGGCCTTCAGCTCCCCCACTCACCGTACGAAACACAGTGGCATGCCACTATTTCACGTCGGTTTTCTGTGGGGGTGTGGTACTTCCCCGGTGCGAGCTGGCCCAATTCGTGCCGAAGCGTGCTCGACTACCACATTAAAAATGCCAAATGCCAGTGAAACACTATCGTGTTGCTTATAGAATTCCTAACTTGCTTTATACATTCACCGCAGGGATCTAAAAAACAACAGCTTTAAAAATTCAGTATAATAAAAATTACAATTCCAATATTCTTATTTTCTATATTTCTTATAATTAGGCGATCTATCTCTATCTCTTTTTTTCTTTTTCCCTTTCCTTTTCTTATCAATGTCACGTTTTTCTTTCGAACTCTTGCTGTGGCTCTTTTTCTTGTGCTTATAATTGGAGGATGAGTCACTGCTGGTACTATTTCTTCTTCTATCTTTCGATTTGTTGTATTCTGAATCAGACGAATTAAGGGATTCATTACTGCTGTACTTTCTGCTTGATTTATTTCTACGCCTTGTCTCCTTGTCACTATCAGGCGAATGATATCTTCTGTCTCCTGTTCTATTCTTATTATTTGATAGGCTTTCATATTCTTTCGGCTTCCTATCATCAGAATTCCTATTGTAAGATGAACTATCTCTATCAGTCTTTGAGGGCTTTTTTGGAGGTTTCTGTATGCTTTCCTGTTTTTTATATTCTTGATATGAATCAGCGTCTGAAAAACCATGATGAGATATAAGTTATCTTTTTAAGAAATAAAAACGAGTCAAGTGGATTTCAAAATTTCAAAATCTGAGAATTTATATTGAAGTTCGTGAAATATTTACAAAACAACAAGTAAATAAATATATAAGTAAAATAGACTAACAAAAAGGTAGTACTACTAACTACTCAGCATATTGTGCTACACGTAATACGCAGCGCTGGATTTCAGCAGCCCCTTGTTGGAGTGCCAGTCAAAAGACTAAACATATAATATACATACATACATACTAATAGATATGTAACTTGCAAATTAGTAGTATACTAAATTAAAATTGTAAATAAAAATATGTATATGAAATAATTATTATAAAGAATAATAAGCAATTTTACATTATCATTCAACAATTTAATATTACAATATCCTATGGGCCTAAGGCTGGTTATGAAACTCGGTAAGCATATTGTTTTTTGAACCAGATTTAAAACCTAATAAGGTCCTAAAGTTTCATATTGGATGTAGCAATTTCAGGGTTTACCCATCGCAAAGTTGGGTAATGCCACCTGAAGTTCTTTTAAAACATAAATTTTATTCAGAGATAACATTTTGTTATTTTTTAATCGTATGAATGCTAAGTCTTACGAAAATTCTAAGCATTTGCATTCTCGAGAAAAAAACCCTTGGTTCACTAGCTCCGCTTTTACTCACTTTTAAATGAAACATTTAATTCAATTACAATTTAAATAGTGAATAAAAGTGGTGCTAGAGAACTGAGTGATTTATGTAGCAAATATTAAATTCTAAAATGCAGTTTCATCAAGAGGCAACACTATAAATCGTAAACTATAGACTAAAATCTATTAAAATTGCAACTTGCAATATCATAGCATCGATCGTTAGGATCAAATAGAGGGATGAAATATTATAATATTATTATTGCAGGCATTTCGTCTTACTTTAAGTATCTGGACAAACAGCACGATAATAACCAGGACCATCAGATCACACCCCTACAGAATTTTTGCGAGGGAAAATATACATTAATTTATTAGCTGTCTAAATGATACATTTATCCAAAACATTGTACAAGTTATCAGCCGGGAAGGAACTAGTCATGAATCTATTGCTAAATCGTCACACATTTTACCATTTTGTGTAAAATTGCTAAAATACACACAGACATATCTTATTTTGGCACAAAAATCACAGGAGGACATAACGAAGTACGATTTGCGGCTTGAATAATAGAGCAAGCATAATTGCTATTAAAGACTTTCAAGTTTTCCTCTCGTTTAAATAATCAAGTTTGATAGAGAAATTTTATCCTAATATTTGACTCTAACGATCAGGTACTATCAGTACTAAGTACAACTAGATCAGACAAACTAAGTACATACAGTAATTTTAACAGAATCTAGTCGGTCGGAATCTGGTCGGTGGCAAGTGAATTTTGGGGAATGAATGCAGCATGCAATTTCCATTTTTTCGAAAAAAGAAAACGGAATGAATTGTTTGAATAAAATTATCTGTTTACAGCATTAAAGCATTTTCCATTTAGGTGATTAAAAATTCACACCTGTATATCCAATTCACCAATTGATTGTATTTAAAGACAAGTAGATGTATAGTGATGCCGACCGAGACATTTCTTGTCAAAATGTGTGGTTATGATAATATGTATTACTTTAAAATATTTTAAATTACTTACTGATGACTTTAGATTCTCTGTCATATTCAGATTTTGGTACTGGCTGCATCATGAACTCACTCAAGCTGACCGTTTCTTTTTTTATTGGAATATCAACCATTGCCCTTCCGTTTTCTTCATCGAGGCTTACAACCTGTAAATTTTTTCAATGAATCATCATTCTATCAATCAATGAAAGTCAAATATGTTAAGATATATCATTTTTCTTAAAGGATAAGATATTTATATAATTCTATTTGATATTATTGCTATATATTTGATATTTATATACCTTACATTTACTGTGTTTAAGACCAGAACAATCTATTTGTATCATTTCAACACATAAAACTTGGCATTACATTACTTTTTATCATATATAATAAACATAGCACAATGTGCAGAGCTCGGATATTAACCAATGCAAGTGTGAAGTGAAGTGATTTATGTGAATTTAGTGAAACTGATAGTTAAAGGCGTGACTGCGTGGCAATGTGTGTGTGTGTATAAACATACATTACTAAACCGTAAGTAAACTATGAACTATCAAATAATTCTGATTGTTTTCATACCTGTCCATAGAATCCGGCATATTTACCCGTCGTAATTTTCACGAACGATTTTTTTACAATCGCAAGCTCTTCCTCATTATCTTTAGACTTTGATTTTTTCTTTTGATTTTCCTTAATTACTTTATCAGCTCCTAATCCTAGACCTTTGGGTCGAAGCTCCGGATGTTTATATTTTGATCTGAAAATTGCAAACACAGAGAATACATAAATTTGTTTTCCTTGTGAATATATTTCATGATTATATATTTAGGGGTTAGATTCCCGCGAGATTGTAATCTTGTTGACAAATTGTGATCCCTAATATAAAATTACAATTAATGCATTTTTTTTTCGTTAGACTATAATGCTAATAAATTAATTTTCCCAAAATTTGGACAGGTGCAGGTTGCATGATGACAGTATTAAATTATCTCACACCAACATCTCCATATATATTAGCTGACCCAGAAAAACATATAAGGATACAGAAAATAATAATGTATATTACACATACAGATTTATAAAAAACGATTAAGCTGATTCAGGTCAGTTTCAGATAGTATATAATTTATTTTATGGACTCTTAAATGGACTCTTTCCCTGAACACAAAAAAATTTCATTTATAATATACAAACTTATGAATTTAGAAAATATTTAATTTATACTCATGATTAAACAATTTTGTGGTTGCTTCTAACGTCAACATATAACCTCATAATTTAATCTCTTTTCGTTAAATTAAAAATAACAAAAAAAAATTGTTGAGATAGATTATATATAAAGATATTTACTGTTCTTTTCCTGGTGCCCAGCCCATTCCACGCAGCATGGCCAGCCCAAAATCTTGTATAGGCACAGATTCATAATCATCTAATGTTGACTGAAATTATAAAATACAAGCCTTTATTTTTATACATAGTATGGGCCTCAATGAGAAAGAAAATTAAAATTATATAAAGCACGGTAGGAGATTAGTTTAATTGATTATTTTGATGTTTATAATTATTAGAAATGTGTCAATTGTGTAAACCCTAGACTTATTAAGCAGCACTTAGATGCTAAATACTTAATAACTATACTTAAATAAATGATCATATGAATATTTGTTAAAGCAAAATTTCGCAATATATATGCAAATAGTAAATTTTTTATGAACGAAAACACTGATGAACAATACAAATAGATACATAAATATATATAAATGAAATAGCATACTGCTGTGTTTCGTTCAGGGAGTGGGGGAGCCGGTGGACCATATCCCCTTCCTTACCCTTTCCATTCCTTTATTCATCTAATCAATCCTTTCCTAATCCCTTTCTAACTTGAAGTCGGCAATCCATTTGGAGAGGCGTAAGGTCTGCAAACGATGTTACGCCTCCCAAATGTTTATGAGTGGTAGCGCTTACCACCAGGCGACCCACCAGCTCCATTGCCGATGGTGACATATTAAAAAAGAAATACAATAGCTTTTTGCTTGTATCTTGCAGTTAATCATATAATTATATATATGGCTGCTAAGCCGATTTCCATCCCTTATTTAACTCACATCTGTCTAGTTGGTTTTTTAACAAGTAGTTTAATAGTAGCCTGCTTAGTTTCTACTTTGTTTAAAATTTATCAAAAACCAATCCAACAACATAAATAGAGCCTACCTCCTTTTGTCCCTCAAGCACAGGCTGAGCTGGCACTGGCAAAACTAAAGAAGAGACAGTGTCAACTGCAGTCTTTTTCTGTGCTTCTTCCAACAATTCCCGAGCAGCCATTTGTTCCAGAGTTTCATTCTCATTTTTAACATCGGGTATAGCATTGTTCTCATCTTGAACGGGTTGGTCTTCAAAATTTTCAACTTTTTCAGCTATTTGGCGAAGCCGTTCTGCTGTTATCATTGTATTGGGCTTCATAGGTATGACCAAGGGCGCCTCATCTTTTACCTCTTCACCACTAACATAAATTTGTGAAATATTAAATATGATTTTTATATACGTAATAAAAGTTATAATATTTATGATGTTAAATATAATCCTACTAATATTATAAAAACGAAAATTTATTATCACTGGATATGGACGGATGTTTTTATGTCGAAATTCGTGATTTGATTGGTTATGTATGTATTTTCTAATCAAACTAGCTAGTTTGATAGGAGGATACATTCACAAACAGATGTGCTTCAGCACATCTTTGACATAATAAAACAAGGTATAATACGTTTGCTCGATAAAAAATCAGAAACAGCAACATTATAGAAAACATAGTTACATTAATATCAAGTATATTACATTTAATTGATATATAACATGTGAACTGTTTAAAAATTTTAATATTTGTACAAACCCAACAACTTTTATGGACTTCTCTTCCACACATTCAATGTATTCCTTCTGTTCGGTAGCTACTGGCTTTTCCTGTTTCTTGGTTTTCATAAAGCTAAAAGATATTTTTTTAGTTTCCATGTTTGCTTTATTTTAAATTATTTATGAAGTGTTGATTGTTAACCTGTAACACATATACATAATTATTATTTTTGGTAAACTGTTTATAAACAAAACCTGAAGAGAATTAAAATATTTATTACATGATTAATTTTCTGGTTCTTCAACGTTTATTTAAATTATTAAAAGTGAAATTTAAATGCCGAAAATGCTTTAAAGTTTACTCATAAAAAATCACAGAGAAAACAGAATTCAACTTTGACAATTGACAATGTCATAGTCATAGGGTTACCAAGTTATACAATTTTTGATTTTACTGTCCGTATCACGCATACATACGATATCATATCCAGAAATATACTTGCTGAGATATAAAAATATGTGATTCAAAAGATAGTTATTTCAGTTTCTACTTAATTTAGTTGCACAAGCGTGATGATTAAACTTTATAAGTTAACAAAAAACATACTTAAATGGGAATGAAAATGGTTACAACAAACAGAAAATATTTTATACAAACACATGGGAAGGTATGGAGTATGAACCATGTATGTTAATGTACTTTTTGATATGAACTAAATTTGATAGATCGGCTATAATGCAGGAAAAATTTACAAGTTGCCAGCCTACTCTAGAATTTGAACTCTTTAGAAAAACATGGACTCTGATGAAATCAAGGTTAGCATTGAGATACATACATAAATGCATAAAGACAATTACAATTTAAACTTCGTACACCACCATTACCAATTGTACTATAGGTGCTAATTACCTGATAGAAAACCTTTTCTCAACCTTTCAGTCACCTTTATCTCTCTTTATCCAGTTGGCTCATCAGTTGTTACAAACAATGAGGTGGAGTTTTTTTATTACCCTTTTCACATCTATTTTTCTCAAGTAAGAGGTCACGTCATTTATATAATACTGGCAACATATTTTACAGCGCGTGGAGAAGAGTCTTCCCCGTATTACCATACTACTCTTTGGAGTCTTCTTTCGTGGCAAGTATTCTGTATCGCGCAAAAAATAACCAATGCGTTTGATTTCAAGAAATAATGTTGAATAAATTATTTGTCCATAGGAGTACTTCCTCTATGTACTTGTCTTATGATCTGAATCATCACGTGCATCGATAAAATCGGTAAAATGAATGCAACTAGTTAATGGCTTTGTTCGACTACCCTCGAGCCTTGAGGAGTTCGTGAAGTCTTCGATTGCACCTGTTTGGACCGAGAGCAGTAGAATACAAGTTTCCAACTTGTGAACTATAATAATATTACGTACTGTACTAGCCTCTATATAGTGCTATCCTATCTATGGTTTATATCAAAATTGTTGAAGTCAAAATTCTGTTAGCTTTCTGTTTACTTTATTCTATATGCAATTATAGTAATTTATGACCGCCTCCTTGGTACAGTGGTTAACACGTGAGCTTAGAACCGAGTGGTCCTGGGTTCAATTCCCGGTGAGGACGCACAAAAAAAATATCTCGGTCTGGCAGGACACAGAAGGCTGATCACCTACATGTCCGTAAAGAAAATCGATCAGTGAACATCATCTGCCCCATACCCCAATTGGGGACACGGGACTTATACTATATATATAATTATAGTTATTTATCGTTTAACGAAATAATTTACTTTGCGTTGGTTTAGGTTGTTTTGGTAGTTTAAGATATTAAGTGAAATGTCCGAAATATGTTTTTAATAATACTATCAAATCATCAGCTTTTAGGATATTACGAATGTCTGGCCGCGGGCACTTATTCTTTAACATAAATATTCATTGTTCAAAATATAATTATGACTCAATGAATTCACGTGTTTTAAATACCAAATTATAGTAAAAACGATATGAATGTCAAGTTTTGTAATTTTTTTGTGTCATATGCAACTGAGCTGATGGTTCACACACATTAAGAAAGTTTAAAAAAAACAAAAGATAGTGGAATATATTTGTATACTAGATAATCGATAAAATAAAGAAGGAGTATTAGTAAATATTTACATTGATCACGTAGTGCATTATTATCAATTGTCAGTCAGCCTTTCGTCATTACGTCTTGGTGATATGTGTAAAAAAATATTTTATTGTTCAATTACTCATGCCAAATGGTGATTTGGTTACCAAGTTACTTACCACTTTACTTTTAGATTACCACAGAAATGAAACAGCCGTCACGGGCCGCCAAAGTATACCTATGTTTATTAATAAACCCTTATATTTATAAATAAGCTTTTGCCCGCGGCTTCGCATGCGTTAAATTCGAAGTAGTTTAATAGATGTTATTATACATACAAACCTTCCTCTTGAATCACTTTCTATATAAAAAAACCCCATCAAAATCCGTTGCAAAGCTTTAAAGATTTAAGCATATAAAGGAGCATAGGGACGGAAAAAGTGACTTTGTTTTATACTATGTAGCGATAATAATCTTACTACAATGCTTACGAGCCAAATATAAATAATGTTGTAATTGTAATTCATTCTAGCTTATAACATACAACCAGCAACGTTGTCAAGTTCAGTGAAACTGAATTTATGCATTTTTCCGGGCCATAAACAATCTTCCTTAAATGGTTCGTAAAAACTTTTAACGTGAATTTGAAAGAACATTAGAAGCCATTTATAGAAGCAAAACAACATGTCAATGAAAAGGCGTGCTAAATATTGTTTTCTTGTAAATTGTTTCATCAATACTTTGTACTTACATTTGATTCTGTTATTTCCTTACGAGCTGCAAGTCGTAACATCTCCCGGTATCTGCTGTAAAGCTGGTTTTTATGTCACACCGCCTGTTGTTACGGAAATTTGATTTTACGAATGGGAGGATTTATTGAAGGCCTCTGCTTCCTCACATTTAGTATACGTAATTTAGTTTGCATAACGTATACCTACGTTTGATTTCTTTTATTTCCAATTAAGATGATAGATATGGATTTTTAATGGTCCTTTAGTCTAAACTTCATTTATTGCCGAAGTCTATGAACATTTTATGGTTTTCGGGGGCGCACATTGCGTAAATAATATTTTCGTATATAATTACGTAATAATTGCGTACTGTATAAAAGCATTACATTGCCTTGATTTATAATCTGTAAATATATAATGTCAAAAACTTATAAGTTATAAGCAATTTCCTTAACGTCTTTTAATATCGATGTTTAATCTAATAATTGAATAGTTTCCAGGTGATTAATATCACAGTAGTTATGTTACGTGCATAAACACAATTTCAATATACATATATTGTATATAATGAGATGACAATTATTGTAATTGGAGCAGTAATGACCAGCTTATTTGGTAAATACACGATTATTATCTGGTACCAATTTTCAGCTTGGTCCCCAGAGTAAATAGCAATTGGGGTCAGTCATGTACCAAGTCCCAAGCCGGGCTTAGTCGGGCTACTGTAAGGCAATGCATGGAGTCGAAATTATTCATAGTCTATGCAATTTCAAATAAGCATTAGCGTATGTTTGACAACATAACTTCCACTTCACTACCAACACAAATTGATGTTTGTGGAATAGTATTGCATTCTTTTATATATGATGTATCTTGAAGAGGAAAATGTTATGATAGTAAAATTGCGCAACATGATGTTAGGAGAATGTCGATTAATTCTTGTTATAAAAAAAATAATTGAAATTGAAATAATATATCAAAGATTCATATTACGTAACTGTTACTTACGTTACTTAGTGTTACATCATAATGCGCTGGGTATATATATATATATAGATACAATTCTTTATTATTTGTACCTAACACAAGTAGGAATAGGAGTAGTTTTCGATAA